>NC_136497.1:103900335-104112835 GCF_053919585.1 Euprymna scolopes | reverse complement strand
GAAAAATGAAAAAAGAAATAAAAGAAAAAGAATAAAAAAGAAAAGAAATAAAAGGAGCATAAAATAAAATGAAAGCAATAATAAATATATATTTTTTTTTACATATATATTAATGAAATAAATGAAAGCAATAATAAATATATGAATGAAATAAATGAAAGCAATAATAAATATATGAATGAAATAAATGAAAGCAATAATAAATATATGAATGAAATAAATGAAAGCAATAATAAATATATGAATGAAATAAATGAAAGCAATAATAAATATATGAATGAAATAAATGAAAGCAATAATAAATATATGAATGAAATAAATGAAAGCAATAATAAATATATGAATGAAATAAATGAAAGCAATAATAAATATATGAATGAAATAAATGAAAGCAATAATAAATATATGAATGAAATAAATGAAAGTAATAATAAATATATGAATGAAATAAATGAAAGCAATAATAAATATATGAATGAAATAAATGAAAGCAATAATAAATATATGAATGAAATAAATGAAAGCAATAATAAATATATGAATGAAATAAATGAAAGCAATAATAAATATATGAATGAAATAAATGAAAGCAATAATAAATATATGAATGAAATAAATGAAAGCAATAATAAATATATGAATGAAATAAATGAAAGCAATAATAAATATATGAATGAAATAAATGAAAGTAATAATAAATATATGAATGAAATAAATGAAAGCAATAATAAATATATGAATGAAATAAATGAAAGCAATAATAAATATATGAATGAAATAAATGAAAGTAATAATAAATATATGAATGAAATAAATGAAAGACAAAATTGAAAATAAAATGAAAGCAATAATAAATATATGAATGAAATAAATGAAAGACAAAATTGAAAATAAAGAAAAAGAAAAATGAGAATGAATAGAAATGTAAAGAATGAAAAAAAGGAAACGAAAAAAAAGAAAAGGAAAAGAAAGCTGTTATAGCGTTCAGTTGTAGAAAATGGTTGATTAAAAAATCTTACTTCTTTCGTTTGGTTTTCGCGTATATTTTAGATAAATTCAAATGTTGATTTTAAATTATAATTTAGCTGAGAAATAAATTATAGCTAAATTTATTAACTTTTGAAAATGTAACTAATTTAAAGTTTGAATCACACACACGTCGGCTGTTTGTTTGTTATAAGAAATACATTTTCCAAATTCTATTGTTATGGAATCAAACATATTTAAAAGCAAAGCTGAAGAATGTAATTAACAAACAATAATAAAGATAATCGTCGGGAACCGCCAATCAAAGTTGGAATGAAAGCAACATTTCAAAATGCAAATGATCCAACAATCCAAACATGAAGCGAACGAATTCCTCAATTTTTACTGTTGAACCAGAAAACTTTTTTTAAAATAATCTGTGAATTGATGTGTATTGCCCCAAGAGAAACTTTTACAGTTACAGATTAAAAGAATTTTTCTTTCGATTGTCACTTTCGTTTCCGAAAACTAAACGATTGCTGCTGCTAAAGTTTTCTTCCTGAAAGTCTGCAATACAAGTGATTCTCTATTCTTGCTGTTTTCGATAATTTAACGATTTCGGCATCTTTTTTTATTCATTTATTTCTCTAAAGATAAACAAGAACTCAATTACAATCATAGAAAAAGTGAACAGAAATAATAAAACGAAATTATTTGTTTTGAAACAATTAATATTCAGCTTTAATTTAAAGTAAAGTGACGAGAAATAATAGAATGTTATAAAGATATCCAATAGAAAAATTAAAAAATCAGTAGGTGGAGTGGTCATGTCTGGCGTTACCAATTAGACGACCGTAGATAATCGGAAAAGGCGCACGCAACTGAGGGCGTTACAAATTCAAAACCAACATTAAACATTCATAGCAAACATTAAAACGATCAGAACCAACATTAAAACAATCAGAATCAACATTTTAAAAAATTAGAATCATTAAAAAATGAAAGGAAACTGTTGAGTCGGAGCAACTTATTGTAAACAGGTGGTTGTCGTCGTGGTCATCAAAAAAGCAACGAGAGGAATAGTATGCTGTCAGTAGTGTTTCCAGGGTTCTAAACAATCTGGCAAAGTTGCTTATCAGAACATCGATATGGGGGGGGGGGTCTATCGAGAGTGCAAGATCCTATTTCGTCGAGAGTGGGACTGAAGAAGAAACAAATAAACTAGAAACAAAGTTTTTAATAATTTTGAATAATCATCAAGAAATAGATGAACGTGAACAAGATGAAAATGATAAAGATGAAAATAAAGATGAAAATGACAGTTTAAAAGATAAAGATGTAAAGGATGAAGAACAAAAAGACGAAAAGAAACGAGTAAAGAAAAAAAATGAAATAGGGACGAAGAATTTGAAGTAGAAAAAGATGAAAAAAATACGAAAAAAAAAAAAAAAAAAGAAAATGCAAAGAAAACAAAAAAGGTTCCGAGTTCGAAAGAGAAATTCGAAAAAATCGGCACCGGCTAATAATGTAACTTTTCAAATAAAATGATTGAGTACAATCATTTCGATCAGCGTAGATTCTAAATTTGGATTTAGGAGGAGAGCATTGTTTCATTTTTTTTAGGTTGGACATATAATATGCATGTGGTTGAATTCAAGAATTCATTTATTAGTTTTAAGGGGAAATGACGGACGTTGGGTATTTTACTTGATTCTTATCTTCAAATAATTATAACAAAAATTAAAACAACAAATGAATTAAGAAAAATGAAAGCGTACAGGTGTATGCGCTATTTCCACGTCCCCCAAATAAGGAGAATCGAAAATACAGGTGATTTTGTAAACGATCACAGGTATGCAAATAATAGCAATAAGGAGTGAAGTATTAAGTTGCAAGATATGTTTTCAGTAACGCATTGCAAGTTACGGCTTGAGATCAAAGTATCTAGACTAATATTTGATCCTGTTTCTTCTATTCCAAACTCCTTCAAAATGGCTGGAATGGCAAAAAGAGGGGGGGTATCATGACAATCGAAAGGCGCCAGATGCTGCCACGCACATATTACACGGATATTGTCTCATATCCTGTGTATTTTTTATGCGTCGCTGGGGGCAGTTAGTTAGCAACATTAAAAAGAAATAGATAAGATTCTTTTTAACGAAATAAAAAAATTACATAAAAAAATTTAAATGTAAAAACAAAAATCCTACTTTAAATTCAACAGAACACCAACTGAAATTACAAGCAGCGAAAAAATAAATAAAAATATAATTAATATTTTAATCACCCCCTCCCCGTGACCTTATTTGTTTTTATCTGTGGAACTTTTAAGAGAATCGAAAACTTGATTCTTTGACTCATGCGACAAACAGGAAGTCTAAGTGACGTAACCGACACCTTAAAAAGGAAGCATTCACCCTACCCCACCCTGCACACACGCACACACCGGAGGGAGTGCCTAAAACAACAACAATTAAAAGAGCGAGAGTGGGGGGCGGCAAATTAATAGGTACTAATGTACGCTTACAATTACATATGAAACCCTTACTAGTTCCCAAGTTTAGAAAAAGTAGACATGGGGTAGGAGAACAAGTTCCACGAAGGAAGGGCACAAAAATACCCGAGAACGGATCCATCGAAATTCCCTGATAAGGGCGCTTCAGGTGATCAGCAATAAACCCTTTCACGAAAGAGGAGGTAATGCCTGGAAAGATGCACTTCATATAACCGAACCGTACTTCATCCGCATTTGAGTTAGGTCGGATGGTTATCCGAATGATAATGAAAGACGGAATGCCGACGGTTAGCACTAGGCGAAGTGCACCCTCACCTACAAAAAATGCCTACGCAGCCTTGTCGGCGCCCTATCTATTAGTGATAAACTAGCCCTTTCTCAGAGAGAAGATAAAGTCTGAGAGGGTGAACAAAACAATACCCCAGTCAGATAGCAACAAAGTCACTGTCAGGCTGATTGGCAAGGACGTATCCCCGACTTGTACACGATGTTGATAAAAATGGAAAGTCTTTTGCAATGCACCATTGTATAAACCTACGTCTCCTTCGTCGCCAACGCATAACATCATAATATTATTATTTTTATAATGTACGTTTTATAGCATTTATGTTCAGGTGTAATGATCTAGAATGTACACGATAATAATTGCAATACCATCGAGGTGCACCCACCTTTCCCGAAAATAAAGGAGGACCCTTATTAACATTTCTAAAATTTCTTTGATTTTTATATCTCTATCTCTACTTATATATAAAAGACACTGTGTGTGAGATAGAGAGTTTCCTATGGACTCTGAAACAGTTTAATCGACTTTTTAAAAATTCACATCAATATACTTCGTGTGTCTGTGATTGTTCTTATCTAACTTTTGTATCGGGATGTCTCTGATAAGTATGGAAAATCGATAATAGAAAAATGATTAAAGAAGGAACAGCCTAATTTGGACCAAAGTTCATATCACAAGTAAGAAGTGTTATCATCACACAAGCAAAAGGGCACGGCATATAAAAGCAACAGTATGATGAGACAGGTGCGCGTTCGAAATGAGTGTTTCTATTAAGAGCACAGCTGAACCATGATATTTGACTTTTGCATTTAAAACTTTAATTCATATTTAATAATATAATTATTCTATGAATTAATTTTATAAAATCAACAGTAGGTTTCGACGACAATAAAAGTATTGGAAGTGTGAAACATTCGTTGATCCCCATTCAATACCGGGCAATGTCGGATCTCCCTACTAGTTATAAATAAAATAAAATAAAACATTGTATTTCATTTTTATGAACGATAAGTGCGAATGAAGACCCTCCCCCATGTAAATATTGTACTTCCTTTGACCTATTTAGTTCTCTTCACCTGCAAGTGACACCAGGCTCGTAAAGTGGGATTGTGTAGTCAGAGCTCTCGAGGAAGGCCACTCTGACCTACAAAAAGTGCCTGGGTAGCCTCCGTCGCATTCCCCGATAAGGGAGCTTCGGGCGATTGGCAATATACTATCCCTTTCTCAAAGAGAAAATGCAAAGACTGGGAGGGTGAACCTCCTAGAACTGTACAACCAGTATTACACTGCAATCAACAGGAACCAGATTATTACAGGAATGGTCTATTCTCTGTTGATTTTTCGGATCAAGGATACAATATTTCGGGAAGTACCTTGACTAGTGTGGTTTTAAAAAGAAGGAGAAGGAGGGAATCTATCCACAAGACCATAGAAATTTGTGAACAAATAAACAAAGACTAAAGACAGAACGAGAAGGGTCGCCATGCTGTGCAAACTGTGATGAAGGCGAAACTATTATCCGGTGCCAACGCTGCAAAAAACCTACATCTCGTGAGGCTCGTCATTTAACTGAGATGCAAACTCATCAATCACCAGAAGTAATTTAATTGGGCGAGGGTCGACAACTTCAGAAGTCTCAACTACTAATGAGGTAAAATAAATCTGTTCGCAAGAAAAGAACTTTTTAAAAATCTTGCAGTACGAGAAATCACAAAAATATAACAAATAACAACAGATAACTTTTACCAAACGCATTAAGCTTTAATTTTGTATCGACTTGCATACGTTCTGAAAATAATTTCAAGTTTTTTTTTAATTTCAAAATTAGATTTCGTTCAAAGTTCTCTTTTTCAGCATCCATGATTGTTTGAAATTCAAGACAATGTTTTTAATCAGTGTTAATGACTATGGATAAAATTTAATGCAAACCTGAAATATTTTATTTTCAAATAAGAGACCGTACTGATATTATGTCCCATAAAATCCCTTTACTTCATAGAAACTGAAGGGTGTATTTATTAATTAATATCTAAAATGAATGAGTAAATTATTACAACCATTGTAGGAATCCGAATTTTCACAAAAGGCAATCACCCCTCTTTGCATAAAACTAAAACGAAATATAGCATCATTACCCACCCTTACGCCTAGCAACTATGTTTCATTATTCATATCGATGAATTAATTAGTTAAGAGTTAACTTTGTACACACAAATATATAAAAATAAGCACATACCCCCCCAAAATGTAAAATAAAATAGTTTCCGTCAATAAAACTGATATATCTTCCGGCCGAAAGCAATTATTTATGAAAATCACCGCCAACTACCGGTGTTCGGACGAAAATGCAGCAGCAGCAGCAGCAGAGTGTATTTAAAGTCTAAACTAAAACAACATGAATGCATGTCGACTTAAAGTGAAAAGTTCAAACTCGTTACTCAAAGGGAGTGGGGAGCTCAGAATCGATAACTAAAATTATATGTCCCGTCACATCGGTTTTCTCACGATTAAGAGCCCCTTAATGAATCCCTCCTCCTTCTCAGAAAAGAAAAGATAATTCTTGGGAGGATAACTTCTGAAGTTGAAGTTTGAATATATATGTCAAGTGAATGTCATACATGTGCCTGTGTTTGTCTCTTCCAAACGAAAGTGAATAATGCTGAAGAGAAAAAAGAAAAAAAAAAATTGCCTTTGAATAGGACGCAATAATAATTTCTTGCCTAATAAGCCGTACATGATTTTTTGCAAGTACTTTAACTGCGTGAACTCTGATGATATTTGTACACTTTTGCCCGTCAACGTAAATACCGAAACCACTGGACTAGCCACAGATTACTGTAGAGATCAGTTTTCTACTCTAAAAGTTTTATTCTTCGGACCTTGGAAATTTCTATCCTGTCTCTGCTTCTACAAGTCTAAAAACGTACAGAAATTTAAATGTATGGTAAACAAGCATCTTGCAGTCCAATTCTCCATTTAGTCCCTTCGTAAACCTGGCTTCTATCACAGTAGCCCGTTAAGTTCCATTTGTAATATAATAATAAACCAAATTTAAAAAAACACACACATTGTATGCTGGTGTTTAATTGAAAGCAAAATGAACGTTTTTCTTTCACGTTAAGATTAAACAAATAATAATGAAATGATAATAAAAAAAAAACAATGAAATAGGGGTTTGATTTATTTGTCTCATTAAACAAAGTAACAAAATCATAATAGATTAAGTCTTTTAATAAGGACTGATAATTTGTATTATTTGCATTATTCGGACTACTATTCTCATCCTCATTGCAATATTTACAACGTTTAAGCAATAGTAACCTTCAACCTTCTTCCGGTGCATCTTTTTAAACTGCTAAAACTTTACGGTTTTCCTGACCTTTATTTATTATATTATTATATTACTAGCGAAGGACGCGCGGCCCTGCCCGATCGTAAAATACGCTTAAATATATTTGTATTCATGCAAATTTCGTAATAATTACAGATCTCTATCGAATATACACACACACACACACACACACACACACATATATATATATATATATATATATATATATATATATATATATATATATATATAATACTTTCAAAAGATTTTAAAAAGTGACTTCCATGCCATCAATTAGAATCGAAACAAAAACATTTAGCGCTCCAGCCGCGTTTCCTACCGTTTGAGCTATCGACAGATAGATAAGAAAGATTTGAAATTAAACCACTTCAAGCTACGAATAAATTTGCGCATATGCAAAAGTAATAGAAATATATCGGATATAAGTTGAAACAAACAGTTTGAATTTCAACTGTACATGTTATTTATCCATCCAAACAAAGATTTTACTTATCATAAACCATCCTTGGTGAATGATTGCTATTTTCTGTTAAGTTCAATGTTATGTAACCAGTAATTTAAGCGTTTATTGGTTAAATATTTTCATGCAGACACAGATTCTTACATGCATCTACTGTTTATTTTTATTAAGATTATTATTATTATTATTATTATTATTATTATTATTATTATTGTTATTATTATTGGTAGTAGTAGTAGTAGTAGTAGTAGTAGTAGTAGTAGTAGCAGTAGTAGTAGCAGTAGTAGTAGATTTTTCCATTCCGTCAATTATGATTGGGTTGAACGTGTCAATTTATGTTAGTTATTGTCGCCCGGAGTGAGTATTGAACCTTTCCCGCCTCTCCCAGAGGACACTGACATTTACATCTGATTGTTAACCAACGCTCTTGACCATTTTTCTCGTGGATCCAAGGATACCTGGTGGAATGAGAAAAATCAACGTCCGTGGATTAATTAAATGTATTAGTTGGGGGGTGGACATCTGGAGAAGGTTGAATAAGAGAGATTACATCGTCGGTCGAACCGTTATGCAAATAACAACCACGGTGCGATAACAGTCGGACTAATCGAACTAATACCAAATAACTTCTTTTTTCTGAAACAGCTGGGTTGTGTAAATATTGAACGCGATTTTCATCCACCGGATTATTTACTGCTGTTTGAAGCAATGTTTATTATGGTTGTGATCGTTTATGACCACGCGACAAGAGAGAAAATAAGCTGCAATGAAAAGGGAAATGATTCGATAGTATAACGTTCGAAACAGACTGGTTTTACTTGCTTTTTAGGAGTAACACAAAAGCATCAGACTTGAGTCCACATGGCCACGGAGAAATTAATGTAACAATTTATATATATATATATATATATATATATATATATATATATATATATATATATGTGTGTGTGTGTGTGTGTGTGTGTGTGTGTGTGTGTGTGTGTATATATATATAATATATATATGTATATATATTAATATATATATATAATATATATGTATATATAATATATATGTGTATATATAATATATATATAATATATATATAATATATCTATAATATATATATATATATATATATATATATATATATATATATATATATATATATATACTCCTCGGCGTGTAATAATAATAATACAATAATAATTGTAAATATTTTAAAATCTGTTAAATTTCCTGTTAATTAAGATAAATATACGACTATTCGGTGTTTACGATTACATTAAAAAAAACATAATTAAAATTACGTGTAGGCGAGTACACGCGCGTCTGAGATTTTGTCTGAGAGGTTTATTAACACGGAAAGATCAAGCGTTTTTTGTAAATTGTTTTTAACAATCACATCGAAATGAATAAAAAAATACTTTACATGGCTTTTTATATTTTTTACAACACGGTCTAAAAATCCGTTTTAGTTTCACTATTTTATTGAAATTAATATTCAATTAATAGTAAATATTTAAAAAAAATCAAAGTTACGTACATGCGATAAATATAGACGTCACGTACAGAAGCTTAGTTCTATTAATACTGGGGTACTAGAAATAGTGTTTAATTCGTAAAGCAATTTTACCAGACAGAATTGAAGTTTGTGAATTATAGTTCATTTGTGCTAGTAAACCAAAGCAAACTAGTTTTTTTTTTTATCATGAAGAAACTGAAGAAAAAAGATGAACTCATTGTAAATGTAAAAAAGAAAAAAATATAAAGTTGTGGCAGTTTGTTTATTCGAGAACTCATCATATGGGCTTGGAGATTGACCGCCATAAGCATATATATTTTGAAACTCAATTAGTCAAAGTACGTAATTTCGTTTTGCTAAAAGAAAGAACAATAATACTGTGGGGTCTACATTCGCGTCGAACATATATCAAAATATGTTTTACTAAAAAAAACAAAACAATTAAAACTTAAATATTATAGATAGTGAGTAGGAATACACAAGAGTAGTAGTACTGACTGGGAAATACCGGGAATACCTCGAGGGTGTAAAGACGATAATATTACGAGAAATTGTTTCCATAAATATCACTATACTCACTCCCATTTGGACCTCCAATCCAAAATCGAATTTATAAATTGTAAAATATAAAAAAGAATTTAAATGCTAACGGGCGACGTCGGGTCTTTTTGCTGTCAGGCTAATAATAATCTTCGCACGCGGTGGTTTGAAAGCGAAAGTGAAACCAGACTCTCATCGGAATGAAAGGTGGAAGAATAACGAGAGAAATGAATAAATGATTATATCGATAGATAGATCGATATACAAATGATCATTAATCGATACACCATATAACAGGGGGGTAGTGAATTTTCATCCTGTGAAAGAGGGGAAAGTTTTCTTTTTTAATTGCGATTGTGTTAAAAAATAAATAAATAAATAAAAACAAAATATTTATTAATATTTTTTTTTTTTAATTTAAATATTTTCATCACTTACCTCGACAGTCATGACGAGGGCTTTCTGTTGGCCTTTAGTAGACTTTTTCTTTCCTGGTATCGCACCTTTGACGGTGGACAAAACTGTGATCATCAATAATAGACAACATGCCACGCTCCGCCAAACAATTAGCGAAGAATTTGCAGACAAACGCATTGGTCCGACAATTACTTCCTTTTTTTTTTTTTTAAATTAAATTCTTTTTTTTATATATGCCTGCTTCTTTACTTAAAAAGTAAAAGGACGATTTAACAATGGTAACATTCAACAAATTTCCTTACGTTACTGGTTCTTAAAAAATGACATAATAGAAGCAAGATTATTATTATTATTATTATTATTTTATTTTTTTTTTATTTGCAAAACTTCCGCTTTCTTCAGTGAATGCTTCTCTCTTTCCCTCTCTCTTGCAATTAAACTTTTAAGTTTTTTCGAAAAATAATGAGAATAAACAATTTTTTTTTTTTAGTTTAATTTAACTTTTTTTTAATGTAATTTTTTTTCACATCTCCAAAATTAAATCGGTGGTAATTATTATAATTCTTTTTATTTTTTTCTTGCAGTTGCTTATCTTATTTTCCAAGACTAACAGGTTTAGTTTTCAATAAATTCATGCGAAATATTAAAAGTAAATATTTCAGCAGTTTTCTCTTCTTCGTCGATTTGTTTCCTTTCCGGCGTTTGTTTATACTTATTTAATAATCCTTGTTTTCCATGGAACTTTTTTCTTCTTCTGTTTTTAATTAGTCAATATCTCCGAAATATTGGGTGCCAGAAAAAAATCTATATTTGACGACGTCTTTGTATCGTTTGATGTTGTTGTTGTGGTCTGTTATTATTTGCACGGCGTGTGTAATGTTCAACAAACACACACCAAAAAAGACTTTAATGTGTGTATTTCTGTCTTTTTTCTTTTTTTTTTTTTTTTTTTTTTTGTACTTTCTTCAGTGACAAGAGAGTAGAGAAATGGGCGAAGGAGCAAGACTTTTCGTTCACCCGAGCAATATGCAACGACTAAAACCGTAAACGGCTTTAAGTAGATAATTTACGTACGACTACCTACTGTCTTATATATATACAAGCACACATATGAATGTGTATATGTATATACCCAGGATGGTGCTTTCCGTGTAGAAACTGATTGTGTTGTAACAATAGTACTGCTACTAGTTGTAGTTAGTAGTATCTATAATAATATTCCGAAGCACTTGTTTCTGTCGACGGAAAGAAACGAAGCGAAGGGAGGGGGACCACGTTGTTTCCCGTTTTATGTCGTGTGTACATTTACACAGTGACAACTGTTGTAACACACTTTTACTTATACGAAAGTGTAAGTCGATAGGTAGAAGTGTAGGTATGAGAAACTAATACAGATAAACCCCACAAGCACTCGAAACTCTGCGTGTCCGTGTATATTGAAACGTCGAGGAAAAGAAAGGGTTTGTGATGATGTCAATAATATACTAAACTACTGCCGACCATGCGAGAGAGGAAACGAAGGAAGAAAGGAGGAATAAAAACAGTTTTTTTTTTGTGTGTGTGTTTTGTGCGCGGCTCTATCAAGACTCAAACAGACGATTGGGTGGCGGTGGAGGATTTATCTTAGATGATTGGGGTGGGGGTAGAGAAAAAAGTGAATTTTAAGAAGAGTTGTAAAACCGATGGGTCTCTGTATGTATCTCTTTCTCTCTCATATATATATATATATATATATATATATATATATATATATATATATATATATATATATATGTATGTCAATTGATTAAGTTCGAGTATATTATTAACATGAACTAAAAACTAATATATTTTTCAAAAGTGCTCAATTCGTGCGTAGAGCTTATTAATAAATAAAATTATATAAACATTGTAAGGAATCTACGCAGATTGATCAACGTTTCAACACTTCTATGTCTCGGCAAGACACCAATATATATATATATATATATATATATATATATATATATATATATATATATATATAATATTTGCCACTTCTTGACAGAAGGTTGCCATCTCTCCTGGTCAATTTCGAGCGGCACAGAGCAAGTAGGTGGCTCTTCAACCCAGCTTCACTCTTGCATAATCGATCACAAATGTGGCAGATGAACTTGCCAGTATTTGTTATGCTTGTGGAGGGACTTCTCTCTTTTATTTTCCTTTCTCTTTAGTCGAAGTTCTCAAGAATCAAGGGGCCTCCGACCTGGGGGCTAACATTTGAACATTATATGAGATACATAGATATTCGAATGTTCCATTAAAGTTCTATATCTTTCAAACACTGAGTTAGTAAAGAAGTTGAGAACATAATTTTCATCTCCCCAATTGACCATTTTATTATGTTATAACTTTTTTTTGAAGGGTGGGGGGACTCTTAGCCTTACTGGATTTGAAAACCAGAATTCATCTGGTCTTGTGAAGTATCTATCTTCCTGCTGCTACTTGAGATAATATCACTTGGAGAAGGTGCATCATTCCTCGTAAAAACAAGTGTAGGTTAGCCATACCGAGGAGATTTTATTCGGGATGGAAAGACTATGTGATTTTTAATATTTGGAAAAGGGAAAAATATCCTCATGCCAGGTTTACCTGAAAAAAAAAAACACTTGTACAAAGAGAACTTAGACACTTAAGGATAGTGCTTTGTGGGCATTCAAGTTTCTCTTCTAGAGAAAAGTATGCACCTTTGAGTTTTTGTCAAACTGTTTGCTGATTTACAGATCAATCCATAGATATGACAGTACTTTATTAGTATGGGTTGCAGCACATCCTCATAAAATTGTTAGTTATCTAACATTATGTGACTTCACATGGTTCACCAAATCGTCTTTAGACAGAAAGCATCTTCCACAGATTGTGCATTTCAGTTCTTGTTGAAATTCGGTATGGAGTGCGGATTCATCCTGCTTTCTAAAAGCACCTTTCAATAGTTAATGCTTAACGCGCTTTATGCATATATATATATATATATATATATATATATATATATATATATATATATATATATGTATGTATATAATTATATATATATATATATATATATATATATACTATATATATATATATATATATATATATATATATATATATATATATATATATACACGCACACACACACACACGCACATATTTACGTGTAAAAAAAGAGAAAACAATAGTGATACAATAATTCATTTGTATCGAGGGCAGGGAAGAAAAATAAAAAAGTGTTTTTTTCTATTAATTTTAAAAGAAAATACAACTTTGTTAAATATAGGTTGTGGAATTGCATTCACTATCAAAATATCTAGTTAATTTGCATATTCTTTTAAACATTCATTTCAATTAATTCCCTATTATTTTTTTCGGTTTTCTTATGGGATGATCATCTTTAGTTAACTATTATGTGTAATTATATTCATGCAGATATTCTACTTGATTTATACTTGCATAATATTTGTGTAAAAGGTTAAAGGAAGCACAAACCACTTTATATATATATATATATATATATATATATATATATATATATATGTATATATGTATATATATATATATATATATATATATATATATATATATATATATATATATATATAGAGAGAGAGAGAGAGAGAGAGAGAGAGATATGCGAATATGTGTTTAAAAAAATTTGTCTATCAAACTCATGTGACAGTTTTGGTCTACGGATATGAAACTTAATGTATAGAGTATTGGGTTTTAGCCGGGGAACACCGGTCCAAATGTGTGAAAATTACAAGAATGAAATTTGTCAGGTGAAAGTTGAACGCTGGCATTACGAATATGTATACGTAATGTAATAATTATTAGTTTATGTTTTAATTTTAAGCCTTGCACCAAACATGTCTTCACAGATCAGTTATTAACGTCAATGGAAAAATAAGTCGTAGGCTAAACGTTTTCGTTTCGATTCTCGGGGGTGGCTCAAGGGTCATTTTTTTTAGTTTTTAAATCATTACTATATAGTGGGTCTAATATAATACGATATAAGAATAAATACGAAATCTTCATTAATCCACTTATCATTGTAATAATTATCAAAATTATTATTATAATAATTAATCAACTTATCATTATAATAATTAATCAAATTATTATTATAATAATAAATCAAATTATTATTATAATAATTAATAATTTTATCATTATATTAATTAATCAAATTATCATTATAATAATTAATCAAATTATCATTATAATAATTAATCAAATTATTATTATAATAATTAATATATTATTATAATAATAATTAATAAAATATCATTTTAATAAATAATCAAAATACCATTATAATAATAAATAAACTCATCATTATAATAATTACTCAAAATATCATTATAATAATTAATCAAAATATCATGATAATTAATCAAAATATCATTATAATAATTGATCAAATTATTATTATAATAATTAATCAAATTATTATTATAATAATTAGTCAAATTATTATCATAATAATTAATCAAATTATTATTATAATAATTAGTCAAATTACTATCATAATAATTAATCAAATTATTATTTTAATAATTAGTCAAATCATCATTATTATAATTAATCAAATTATAATTATAATAATTAATCAAAATTTCATTATAATAATTAATACACTTATTATAATAATTAATCAAAATATCATTATAATAATTAATCAAAATATTATTATGATAATTAATCAAAATATCATTATAATAATTAATCAAATTATAATTATAATAATTAATCCAATTATTATTATAATAATTCATCAAACTATCATTATAATAATTAATCAAAATATCGTTATAATAATTAATCAAAATATCATTATAATAATTAATCAAAATATCGTTATAATAATTAATCAAAATATCATTATAATAATTAATAAACTAATCGTTATAATAATTAATCAAAATATCATTATAATAATTAATCAAATTATAATTATAATAATTAATCAAATTATAATTATAATAATTAATCAAAATATCGTTATAATAATTAATCAAAATATCATTATAATAATTAATAAACTAATCGTTATAATAATTAATCAAAATATCATTATAATAATTAATAAACTAATCGTTATAATAATTAATCAAAATATCATTATAATAATTAATCAAATTATAATTATAATAATTAATCAAATTATAATTATAATAATTAATCAAAATATCGTTATAATAATTAATAAACTAATCGTTATAATAATTAATCAAAATATCATTATAATAATTAATCAAATTATAATTATAATAATTAATCAAATTATAATTATAATAATTAATCAAAATATCATTATAATAATTAATAAACTAATCGTTATAATAATTAATCAAAATATCATTATAATAATTAATCAAATTATAATTATAATAATTAATCAAATTATAATTATAATAATTAATCAAAATATCGTTATAATAATTAATCAAAATATCATTATAATAATTAATAAACTAATCGTTATAATAATTAATCAAAATATCATTATAATAATTAATCAAATTATAATTATAATAATTAATCAAATTATTATTATAATAATTAATCAAATTATCGTTATAATAATTAATCAAAATATCATTATAATAATTAATTAAATTATTATTATAATAATTAATAAAATATAATTTTAATATTTAATCGAAATATCATTATAATAATTAATCAAAATATCATTATAATAATTAATCAAATTATTATTATAATAATTAATCAAATTCTTATTATAATAATTAATCAAAATATCATTATAATAATTAATCAAATTATTATTATAATAATTAATCAAAATATTATTATAATAATTAATCAACTTATTATTATGATAATTAATCAAATTATCATCATAATAATTAATCAAATTATAATTATAATAAATAATCAAAATATCCTTATAATTGATGCACTGAGACTAAAGCTGCTTTAGGAACGCCAGCAACCACTGTAAAAGAGTAATAAAAAATGCAAGAGAGCTATATGCCCAGTCTGTTATCCAAAGTAGCTGATCAGAGGCTTGTTTCCTACCAGTTTTGGCAAATAACAAATAGGATCCTGAACGGAAGTGTGCGTTCTATCCCAACCATTATCAATGGACCAGAGGTAATCTCCTCAGCATCAGACAAGGTTAAACTATTTGCCAAAAATTTTGCAGCTAATTTTACCCTATGCGACGAAGGCCATCAACTCCCCATATTTCCTCCTATAACACAGAACATGCTAGGTAACATACAAATATCTGTGCATGAGGTCGCCAAGCTAATCAAGAACCTTGATTCCAGTAAAGCAACTGACGGCATCCCAATTATAGTGTTAAAAAAGCTTCAACCAGAACTTGCTCCCATACTTTCGAAACTGTTTAAGCGTTGCTTTAAGGAGAAGTGCTTTCCGACTCCCTGGAAAACCTCATCAGTATGCCCTGTATTTAAGAATTCAGGTGATAAGTCATCTCCCTCTCAGTACAGACCAATAAGTCTCCTGTGTGTTTTGAGTAAGTTGCTGGAATCCATATTAAATAGAGAAATAGTAAACCACCTCAGCAGAAACAATCTTCTTAGTGACACACAATATAGTTTCCACTCTGCAAGATCTACCGCAGATGTGCTAATGGTTATATCTCACAGGATTAGTGAATCTCTTGACAAAGGCTTCTTTTCCAGGACAGTTGCTCTTGACGTATCAAAGGCCTTCGACAATGTATGGCATAAGGGCCTACTTTACAAGATTTCCAGCTACGGTATAACTGGAAATGTTTTCTCAATCATTAAATCATTTCTCTCCGATAGGCTCATAAGAGTAGTGGTCGATGGACAAAAATCAGAGGCCTGCAGTATTAATGCTGGTGTCCCTCAAGGGTCAATCCTGGGCCCAACACTTTTCCTGATCTACATCAATGACCTCCCTAAACACATACTTAAATCATTCGTTGACATCTATGCTGATGACACGACCATCTACGGCAACACATCAAAGGCTGTAAATGACAAAGTTTTCTCTGATTCTCTCTCCTCTGATCTCGAGCGCGTGGTTCAGTGGGGAAGACGTGCCTAGTTACCTTTAATGCATCTAAAACCAAACTCTTATCTTTACATCATCAATGTTCTGATCCCCATCTGGCATCAATTGAAATGGATGGCTCTCATCTAGGAGAAGCCCGTGTTTTGACAAACTTCTGGGTTTGTCCTTTACTCCTGATCTGAAATGGAACACGTACATCAAGTCTGTTGCCAAGGTCGCTGGAAAGATGGTGGGATCCTTCTACCGCTCCAGTAGATTACTACTGATGCAATTCTCTATTTATATAAAAGCCAAGTACGTCCAAGGATGGAATACTGTTGCCATATCTGGGCAGGAGCTGCTAAAAGCAGCCTATCCTGCTTTGACAGAGTACAAAATAGACTTCGTGGCTTAGTAGGGGATGCCCTTTTCTCTACCCTGCAACCTCTCTCCCACAGAAGAGACGTTACGAGCCTATCCTTGTTTTATCGTTATTTCCATGGCAGGTGCTCGTCTGAACTCCAATCTCTGGTCCCCTCTCGGCAATCTTTCACGAAAAACACCCGTCTAGCTGAATCCACTTTGAAAAATTTCCCCCACTCTTTATCTGTGCCTAAATCAAAACGTGGATTCCATGAACAAAGCTTCTTTCTTAGAAGTGCACGCCTGTGGAACTCTGTTCCGTCTGCCTGCTTCCCACCTGACTACAACTTGGATGTCTTCAAGTCCAACGTCAACAAATTCCTAATGAACCGCCGCCTTAAGTAAACACTTCATCAAATCTCCACACTAACGTACTGTACTTGCAATAACCCTTATCCCTGAATGGCTTCCGGGCCTTGATAAGTGGTGACCATGAAACAACAAAAAAAAATTAATCAAATTATTATAATAATAATTAATCAAATTATTATTAGAATAATTAATCAAATTATTATTAGAATAATTAATCAAATTATTATTAGAATAATTGATTAAATTATTATTATAATAATTAATAAAATTATTATTAAAATAATTAGTCAACATCATTATAATAATTAATGAAAATATTATTATAATAATTAATCAAATTATTATTATAATAATGAATCAAAATATCATTTTAATAATTAATCAAAATATTATTATAATAGTTAATCAAAATATCATTATAATAATTAATAAACTTATCATTATAATAATTAATCAAAATATCATTATAGTAATTAATCAAAATATTATTATAATAATTAATAAACTTATCATTATAATAATTAATCAAATTATCATTATAATAATTAATCAAAATATTATTATAATAATTAATAAAATTATCATTATAATAATTAATCAAAATATTATTCTAATAATTAATAAAAATATCATTATAATAATTAATAAAAATATCATTAAAATAATTAATGAAATTACTATTATAATAATTAAAAAAAGATCATTATCAGAGTTAATCAAAATATCATTATTATAATTAATAAATTATCATTATAATAATTAATCCAAATATTATTATAATAATTAATCAAATTATCATTATAATCTATATATCTATAAAAGTTAACGTGTCTGTCTGTCTGTCTGTCTGTCTGTCTGTCTGTGTGTCTGTGTGTCTGTGTGTCTGTCTGGCTGTGTACATTCCCCTACGCAATAACTCTGTCAATTTTTAGTCTATAGACTCGAAATTTGAAATACCGGGTACTGAGATTTGGGAAAATCGATGTGACGGGTGTCAGCCAGAAATTTGGCTGTTAAGGGGTCAAATTTCAACGATTTGACCTTTAAGAACTCTACCAAACTCCTCCGACAATTTTGGGTCTAGACACTTGAAATTTTAGATATAGGTTCCTTGAACCTGGATCTAACTTAATAACGTGATTTGAGCCCGAAACTATAAATTTTAAGGGGTCATAATAGGGGTCAAATTTAAAAAAAATTGACCACTTTTTTTTTCAACATACATCTCCAAATACCCGGGTAACGCCGGGCACCCATGCTAGTAATTAATAAAATTATGATTATAATAATTAATCAATAATAATGACAAGCAATCTACGAAAGATTAATGCACACAACAGTAAACGTAGTCACTAGTTTTGTCTTCTCTGCGCCAGCCTCTCGAACCAAAGGTTCTCAAGTCCTTCACTACCCTTACTCAAGCCACGATTCATGCTGGTCTATCTTCGGCTAGCTCCTCCCACACATTCACATCGATGCCAAGAGTGCAACACCGGGCGACCTTGGCTTCTTGATACATTTGCCAGTTCGCTGTAGAGAATATCCTTAGGAAGACGGCCATTGTGCATTCTGCGCAGGTATCCAAGCCAGCGGGATCGTCGTATCTTGAATGTCTGGAATAAGGAGCGGCTACCGACATGTCTTAACACCTCTTCATTGGTGATTCTATCCCACCAATTAATATCCATGATATGTCGCAAATATCGGAGATGGTAGACGTTCAATATTTTCTCGTGCGGAGCATAGGTGGTTTCTACTTCATACAGTAGGGCACTCAGAACACAGCATTTGTAGATGCGGCATTTTTTGCGCGAAGTGAGGTATTTATTGAACCATGCTCTTTCACGTAGTCGGTTGAAAGTATACGCTGCTCTATCTATGTGCGTTTGTAGCTCCTGTTCAATGGATACTCCCTTGTTAATGTTGGATCCAAGATACGCAAAGTTCTCGACAGTCTATAGTTTGTTGCCATTGATGGTGATTTGTGATGCGTCACCCTGGTGCATCACAACTGTCTTCTTCACACTGATTACTAGTGCGAACTCCGCACAAGCAGCGCTCAATTTGTCAAGCAGCCGCTGGATTCCACTAGCGGAGTGCGAGACCAATGCAGCATCGTCTGCAAACAGCAGCTCAAGTATTAGGATTTTTCAAATCTTGGTTTTGGCGTATAGGCGAACCAAGTTAAAAAGTTCTTCATCAGAGCGAATATGAAGGAACACACTGTCTTCGTCTTCGTGATTTCCAAAAGCGTGGTGCAGAAGAACTGAGAAGAAGATGCTAAACAGTGTGGGAGCCAACACACAACCTTGCTTTACTCCACTGCACACGGGGAAGTTGTCAGACATGTGTCACTCGAAGGAAACTGCGGCTGTCATGTTATCATGTAGCGATCTTATCAAACTAAGCAGAGTTGGTGGACGGCCCAACTTTTGTAGGATGGCAAACAGACCATCTCTACTGACCATGTGAAAAGCTTTCATGAGGTCCACAAATACGATATGGAGAGGTCTACGTTGTTCTCTGCATTTTTCCTGGATTTGACGCACTGAAAATATCATGTCCGTGGTTGAGAACCCACTGCGGAAGCCGCATTGCGATTCTGGATAAAAAGGTCTGCAATCTGCTGGATCCTTGGAAGGAGCACTCTGGCAAACACCTTGCCGGTGACACTGAGTAAAGATATACCACGGAAGTTATTGCAATCTCCTTTGTGTCCTTTCTTGAATAAAGTGACAATTTTAGCATCTCTCATAGCTGCTGGAAATTTTCCGTTGCGCCAACTGGTGCAGAGGAGGTCATACAAGTGTGGGAGCAGGAACTTATCGCACTTAAGCAGGTCTGCTGGAATCTCGTCGGTACCTGGGGCCTTCCCTATATTCGTGTGTTGGAAAGCTACTTCGAGTTCTGAAGTTGGAATGTTGTCCAGTTCGACTAGAATTTAAAAGTTTGATCTATGTCCAAGGAACCTATATCTAAACTTTTTAGTGTTTAGACCCAAAGTTGGCGGAGGAGTTTGGTAGAATTTTCAAAGTTCCCATCGTTGAACTTTGACTCTTGACTGCCAAATTTCTGGCCGAAAACTACTTTAAAAAATTTCCGAAATCTCAATACCATTTTTGTCAAATCTCGAGTCTGTAAACTGAAAATTGGCAGAGTAATTTGGTAGAGAAATGTACACACAGACACACATACAGACACTTTCACTTATATATATATATGTGTGTGTGTGTGTGTGTGTGTGTATGTGTGTGTGTGTATGTGTGTGTTAGCGATAAAATACAGTTTTTATTTATTGATTCTTCGTTTGAAAGGAAAAGTTCACCCACATATTTTTTACTTTTTAGAAATGTATGTACATATATATATACACATACGCAGATACAACACACACACATATATACTCACATACACACACACACACACATATATATATAGGTACACCCCCCCACACACACACATATATATATATATTCATACATATATACGTTAATTTTTATTTACTTTTATTACAAGTGAATATAAAATAGTATATAAAATTGCAAATTATGCTGATGAGCTGTATCTGAGGATTACTATCTTATAGAGTTGCCTATGGAGATAAACACGTATACGCATTTATATCTACTTGTATGTCTATCTGTATGTAACCAAATCTATCTCTATATATACTTCCCATATGGTTTTAGATAATTTACTATAGATGTAATACACATCTACTAATGTGTGTGTCCCACCTCTTCAGTGGGACTAAACATTGTGAGCTTTCAAGCAGATATTCGATATTCGATTATTCATATAGTAATCGGCAAACTTTTCCTTAAACCATCTTCAAACATCACTAACAACATACAAACTATAATGTTTTATGTTTTGTTCTCACACAAGAAAATTTAATTATAATTATGAAGATTGATACTTTACGCCAAGTGGAAAACGTTATATGCCATAAGGAGAGTTTACACACACACACACACACACACACACACACACACAAATATTTGTGTGTGCTCGCGTTTTTCTATCATTATGTGTTAAATAGAATAGATATAAACTGCCCCTTTTTATGCGTAGCAGTGATCGTAAAGAGGGAAAGAAAAGAGAGGAAGATCCGTACGTGTCACCGAACAAAACATGTGTTATTGTTAGCAACAATAATGTATGCTCTAACTATTTATCTTAATATTGTTTATATTTATTATTATTATTATTATTATTATTATTATTATTATTATTATTATTAGTCCATATTTTGTGGGTATGCGTGTGTGCGTGTGTGCTGTACAGACGAATCGAAAAGCTTTTGACTCTGTGATCAATCGCTGAGAAACGCAAGTTTGGCAATGCGAAAGTGAAAGTAACCAGATTTATAGAACAGGTGCCCTGCGGTCCATGTTTCTGCCCTCATCTTTAATGCTTTTCTTTTTCAGAACCAATTTATTATATCGATTCGGTTTGATTTCGTATTCGTATACGATTTTTTTTTAATGGAGGGAGGCGTCGATAACTTTTCTCGATATTTTAAGGAAATAACTTCCAAATAATTTTATCTCATTTATTTCTTTTCCTTAGTATCCAAATTCTATATCACATTATGAAGAGAGGTAACTCTAGAATAAATCATCTTGTATTTCGTCTATCGAGTAAATATGAGATTTTCAGGGTTTTAGTATTATATATATATTGAAGATTCTTAGAAAATTGATTTTTTCCATGTATTCAGGCGACTTCATAATCCCCAAACACTTTTTATTCGAGAAAATTCTTTATTGGCTCAACAATAATGAAAATTGTGGAAACCTCCACTTAATCCCCCATAGCATGCTTATTCATTGAATTTGTGTACCTCCCCTCCTGGGTAAAATCCCACATTGTGTTTGGTGAATTGTGTATAACAACTCGTTTGTAATAGTATAATTGTTGCTTCATTCTCAGATGACTAGCCCCTTCCTCACCATTTATATGTTCACCATGCATATGCCTTTCGAGGTTAAGCACACACGATTGAAATTGTTGCCAGCTTTCAGAACGGCCGGCATTAGGGTTAAATGATCTATTTGGACAATTTTGCTTCTAAACTCCGTTCATAAGCTGGTGTCACTTTCCATACGATCCTCGAATTTTTCTGTAACGTGATTTCCTTGAAGTCTCAGAGCTCCACGAATTACATTGACTTTGATTTGTGAACAAGCGGACTTGTCATGGAGAATAAAAATAAAACAAATGAGTTAAAATATGTGTAATATCTTTTTAAAACTAACATTTTGTGGTTGAACACACATACGTTTGAGCCATTTTTCAGCACCAGCGGCAAACTCTAAATTTGTGTGCTCCTAATTTTGGCTTCGTCACTTACAAACCAATAACTGTAAAGGGCAGCCAAATCGCCATTTTCACCATGCCAGGAACCTTTTTCGTGACGGAGCAACCCAATTTTTGAGTCCTCATGCTGAATTTTGTCCCAATAAATATTAAGAGGGGGATAATCGTCAATTTACCACAAAGTATTCCTGAAAACTTACACTTAGTGTAAAATATAAAACTTCGTTTGCTGATATATATATATATATATATATATATATATATATATATATATATATATATTCGTTTAACTATTGGAACTTGCCACTAAATCAGTTTCCTTCAGTTTCAACAACATTATGTACCGGCAAATTGATGGGATATCTATGGGTAGCCCTCTTGGTCCTTCGCTAGCCAACATTTTCGTTGGATTTTTGGAAAACGAATTATTTTCCAAAATTACTAAATCAACATTCTATACACGCTACGTTGATGACACTTTTGCATGCTTTCCCTCACGGAGTGAAGCTGAACAGTTTCTTCGTCTTCTTTGTAACTTGCATCCATCGTTACAATTTACTATGGAGGTCGAGGACTGTGGCTCTTTTCCATTCCTCGATGTTCGTGTTTCTAAAGTTGGTTCTACGTTTGAGACCTCTGTATACAGAAAACCTACATTTACATGGCTCTATCTTAATTGGTTTTCCTTTGCCCCTCAGTCTAGAAAAATAAACCTCATTTGCGCTCTTACACATCGTGCACTCATGATTTGTTCACCAAACCGTCTTGATGCGGAACTTGGTGAAATCACAAATATTTTTCTCAGCAATGCATATCCCATAAATATAATAAAACCTACTATTGAACGTAAAATTGCTACATTTAATAGTGTTAAACGTATTGGTCCATCACGTTGTCCTATTTATTTAAAATTACCATGGTTAGGTCCTGATGGCCTTCATATTGTTGAAAGGATTTCTTCTGCTACTCAACGTTGTTTTCCAGCTATTATGCTTAGAGTAGTTTACACAGCTCGAACCTTTTTTCTTCTTTTCGTAAAGATGTTTTGCCAATCATTCAAAAGAATTCTGTTGTTTATAAATTTGTTTGTCAGTGTGGAGCTGACTACGTTGGCAAGACATCCCAAAGATTGGAAATGAGAATATCCCAACACATCCCTCGGGATATTCGATTACACCAGGTTTCGAGAACATCCGGGCACTCCCAAGCTCATGAGTCCGCCATCGGTAATCACCTGATTAGTATAAATAGGTGTTCTGACCAATATTCCGGCGGTTGGTTTTCTGTTTTATACAGTGCTAGGTCGAACTATCATCTCAATATCATTGAGGCGTTAGTCATTAATAACTCTCGACCTAGCCTGTGTAGACAAAAGATTTTGAAACATCAGTTGGAAATATTTACTGATTTAAAACCACCTGAACAGTGAGAATTATATATATTTTTTTTTTCTCTCACTGGTTTTCCAACTGAAACCAATTTCCCTCTTTCCTCATTCGATTCTTAGCTTTTAATTTATCATTCTGACGTTTCCTCTTAGAGGGTCAGACGATAAGGCCTTAAGGAAATTTTAACAATTCCACCTGCCCGTTTTTTTTTTGTTTCTTTGATCTTTTTGATTTAAATTAAATTATGTTTCCTCTGAAATTTCTCCTTCCATTTTGCTGTACCAAGAATTTACTTACATATATATATATATATATATATATATATATATATATATGTGTGTGTGTGTGTGTGTGTGTGTGTGTGTGAAAGAGAATCTCTCTTTTCTGTAAAGGCAAAGTTGCCTCCCTTGTTTTAACTGTGAGATAACAGTTATCACGTCTTCACGCGAGAACAACACGAAGCCACGTGCCAACAGCAATCAACACCGTAAGCAACATGTAATCAATCGATCTAACTAAATTATGCGACTAGACCATTTTCCGACTTATAATAAAAAAAAAACTTAATTCATGCAGAAACTCATAACAACTGGCGACGACAGGTTTCGGGCTTTTTAATGAACAAATATAAAAATATTTATTTCTTCAGATGTTCTTAAAGAAATGCTCGCCTAACAGTAAGAACAATCCGAAAAAAAGCCCAACTAAATTCAATAGCAACATTGATACAAAATTTCAGATCCAAGACGCCGGTAATTCAGTTAGTGTTGATCTTTCAAACGCAATATCGAAATTTACCTATGACCTCTAACTCATGGTTTTCCCCATGGAAGAGCATCTTTCAGCACGAATTTTTCAACAAAGATGATGATTGGGAAAGTGTTTACTCATCCGTAAACTAGGCACAAAGGAAAATAAACGATTTGTCAATTTTATTTTGTTTAAACGACATTCTGATTTGACCCTAACCGAGACCATTACGATTTTCATTGTATTTTTGGTGAACCATAATCTCTGTTTAATATACATTGCAATTGTTTCAAACTAGCCAAAAACCAGTCAGACGTAAAGCATAACGGACGTGTAAATTACTAGTGCGAAAGATTTCATCTACAAACGCTCACAGAAGACCAATTTAAATGTTTCAACTTCATAACAAGTCTTCGATCACCAAATGATTTTAGAATACGTTCGTAAAACTTAAAACGAACAAAAACGGAACAGTTCAGGATTTGACAACAAAACCAAATCGAGAATGAAGCTTTAGCAATAATATATGCTTTCATATTTTCATATTTCAAAAATTTCATAAAATAGTTTATGAACCTAATTTCAAATTAATCACAACCACAAACCTCTGGTAAGCATTTTTGTATTCAGGAAATGCTTGCATGTATATACTGCCAATCGATCATTCTACTGGATTATGATTTTTCGATAAAGTACCTTTCAACCAATTCGATTGGACGTGCAAATGCTTTGTCGAGACTTAACACACACCAAAAAAAACTACCTGAAGATACGGTTGTTTCAGCAATATCCATGGAACTAGAAATCTCTTCATGGCGGCAGCAAAAATAAGGGAGTTGTCAGTTACTTCCCACACAAAGAATCCACAGCTTCTGACATACTGAAGGAAGTTATCACCTACCATCGTTCCAAGCGGCCAACAATATCCTCAAATATACAATTACTATGATTCTTCCATCAGAAATCTTCCTTTTCTGAGGTTGAAGGGGCAATTCATTTTTTCGAATGGGTCATCATTCCTTCATCCTGCAAAGAATGGTTTTTAAATAATTCCATGTTGGACATCAAGGCGTACGTGTATCAGCCAAATATGGATAAGCAGCTAGCAGAGCTCGCACGCACTTACACTAAATGCCAGTAGGCAAATCACCTCGCAAATCTACACTTTCTTCATGGCATGTTCCAAATTTCCCAAATTTTGCAAGATCCACAAATAAACAATATTTTCTACAGCAAATGGACTGAGATTTTTCTAATGTTCCGTATTACTTCTGAAGAAACAATTTCAAAACTTCAGAAAATTTTTAGCAGATTCAGCATTCCCGATCCCTCGGATTTTGACAACGGCACCGCATTTAGTTCAGCCAAATTTTCTACTTTCTGTCAACAGAACGGCATAAACCACATTCGTACACCACCATTTCACCCATAGTAAAAACGGACAGGTCGGACATCTTCCGGATACTGTTAAAAAAGCCCTTGTAAACTCAGAAGTAAAGGGACAGCGTCAAAAATACTGGAGAACTTTTCGGTAAGCTATAAGGCAACACGACATCTGTCGAATGATTGAATCAGAAAATCCGATTACACATTGACGTCTTCCGTCCAAAACAAACATCAGGAAAAAAGAAAAAAATGAAATGGCAGCACAGTTGCCACCATGGTTCTGTTCAAGGGATATCCTTAACTGGTCAACAAGTTTTGGAAAGGGACTACCGAAACAACACAGAAATATGGACTCAGAGACATATCATCCAACAAACTGGAAACGTCACTTACAAAATAAATGTCCAAAATTCCATTTATGTTCAACATTCTAACCGACTAAGACATCACATCTTCCAGTTAGATAATTAAACAATACCATACCGCCCCGCCGAACATTTTGTTGTACACATTTTTGTCAAGGCAAACTTCAGAAACATCCCAGAATACAGAAGCTGAAACCACATGCCAGCAGCGATCTTTGGAGAGCAGAAAACCGCATGCCATGTATAGACAATCGGATTAACTAAATTATACGAATAGACTTAAGAACTTTTTCCGACTTACAAATATAAGAGTTAATGCATACAGTAAGACATAACAAAATATATATATATTTCCCGTTCCTCATCACCTATAAGCGGAAGAAAACGCTGTCTCACCGATCGGCAGTTTTGTATGAACCGTAACTGGAGGAAACCTTCTGAGCAATTCTTTCTTTACTTGTACTCCTGCTGTCAGGGTGTTGAAGGTAAACGCGTTAAACTGGGTTGGCGTTATTCACCTGATAGTCAGGGATCCAAAACTTGGTGTAACTTCCAAGGAGGCTGTCCTATCAGCAGGTGCAAATACCGGTGTTGCTATATTGCCATTTGGTGAATGGAGTCTGGGGCATTCGTTAGACTCGTGAGGTCTTTCAATGTCATATTAATAACTGTCACGGTTTTTCCTTCATCATTTGTCAACAAAAATAACTATACTTTCTATCTCATTATAACCAGAAGAAATCAATTTTAAATAAATTAAACCCAACCCCCTAATTTCCAAAATAGATTTCTACTACCAGGTCTCCTTCTCCGACGTCAGAAGTTTACGTTCCTTCCAGAGGGTGAAATCTAATTACGAGAGACCAAACCTGGCTCGTTGTTGCTTTGCAAAATTGGCATTGGCGCAACTGCAAAAGATTTCTCGATGAAAGCTTACTGTAAATTAACTTTCAAACCTGACCTTGAACATGAACATGGAATATGTGCTTACATTGTAGATGGCTTCCCCTGCAGTAGCTCCTTCAGCACCCCTTTTCTATTTTCTTCTCTATATCGTCCCCACAACGATGGTGTGACCATCTTAGAAAGTATCAATGAATGAATTGACCACATGCCGACTCCATCCTCCAGCAAGCATCCACGCCTGTGGAGATTTCAACGTCCACAATGTTGAATGACCGATTATGAAGAAAGGTTCTGTCATGTCATCCAAATTATTGACGAACCCATTCTGATGATCAATATGCAAGCCTTTTAGATTTTTTCTAACCACCTGCCTGAACTGTGCTCATCCTTCGTGATGTTTCTTCCGGATATTTTTGATCGTTCAGTTGTTTCAGTTAAGATTAAAACTAGGAATGACGTGTCCTCAGATGTCTTTCATTATGGCTTAATGGAACAGTTTCCATAGATTCATATCGGATACACCTCTATGCTCCATGTTCAAAAAGAGTGTATCCTCTGTAGCGTCTGATTTGACAGATTGGTTAACTGTTGGCATAGATAGCTTCATACCCTCTAAAGAATTTGACAAACTAAATAGTCAACCCATGAATATGCTATTGCATATAAAATTTACTTTTTTTAATTACTTCAAACGAAAAAGATGTTCAGAAACTAAAGGCGCCGATAGAATTGCTAGCAGAAGTGCACACACATTTTCAGCATGAGAGCTACTTATGACATAACTAAGTCTAAATGACCTAAATGACGTACTGAAAATACAAAACATATTAATTATGAATAGATTGTAAATTATTTTTGTATATACAGCATATGCAGGTGTACGTTGTATTATTGCATCAACCCATATTGCACAGTGCAACTCTGTACATTTTTTGTCATTACCTTACTCTGATGACTTGCATTTAATGGAATTAATCAGGGATGCATAGTCTGAACAGTAGCTGCTAATAGCCAGTCCCGAGCAGACTTATAGATGCTCATCAGTCATAGCCGAGTAGTATCTGGACTTAACGATGTTCATGTGGGAAAAGGCTGACTCATATAAATAAGGGAAACAAAATAATGCAGTCAAGAAGGCAACACAATTACTTTGTGAGTTCCATAATTGTCCACAAGTCTATCAGCTGAATGTCGGTTTATAGTGTCAGAATCTCATCCCTCACTCCAGACGAGTTCAGGTGAAACACCCACATATCTACAATATACTTTATCAAAGATTAACAAACAGCTTTGAATCTGAAAAATCGATATCTTATTTTGACAAGTGATTTCTTCATTTTTATCCTTGTGCCATGTCCTTTAGTCTAGGAAGCGTAATTAGCTTCACTCTTTTTTTTTTTCAGAAAACATTTATTCACACTAGGATTAATGTTAAAATAAAGGCATCTTTCGTTTAAACTGCACTAACCTACGATATTAATAAAATGATTTTCTAAATTACCGGTTTTAGATAAGCACTGATAGCTTTTAAAATAATTACTTCTTAAAAGTACGTTTGTAGCGAATTAGTAGAATAGATTATTGTTTAGGAGACAACTATTTATAACGTTGTTACATGTTAATAATATAAGCGACTGATTTGTTGACTATAATGAATGGACTTGAAACGATATAAACGGCTGATGTCTGTGGTAAGTTTTTTTAAATTATTTATTTAACACATTCATTCCCTCAAAGATTTGTAATTTTCTTTAAAAAATAGTTTTTAAAAGTTCTCTTGTAAACAACCGTGCTTTTACTGTGCAACTTGGGATATTTTTCGATTTGTTGTAGTAATGTCCCATAGGAATGCCGTCATTTTCTGTAAGGAATTTAATTATCTAGCTTACATGAATCAATAAGAAAAAAATATGCAAATAACACAATAACATCTGCCGAAATAAAGACACAATATATGCGTACATACGATTATTACAACACTTAAAACAGTTTCTAAAGAATATAATTGTGACAACAAATTCGCATTATTTTTTAAGCAACTGACGTCGACTAAAATTCTATATGCCAAAAACATGTATTTAATACATTTTTATTACATGTTGGAGCGTTACAATACATATTGGATTTAACTTTCCAAAAACTATTACTAATAAACAAATACTGTGTTTATACAAGCTCAAAATAAAACTGGCTGTTTTTTTTTAATACATAAAACTGACCATGAAGTTGAATATTTTTCACAATTTTATTTCAAAAATAAATCAATACATACTTGAATGATTTCAAATCAATTTGGTCTGTCCGGGTTGATATACATAAGATTTATTACGTTCTATTATCGACATTTGTAAGTGACAAAATTAATATTCGTCATAGTGAAGTAAAAAATATTTGATTTTGACTTCATGTATGAACCTACACCTAATTTCACACATTTGCATTAATTTTAAAATTCATCTCCTACTTACATTGCATTTACTGGTGTGCATAAGCAACAACACAGTAAAGCACTAGTTTTGTTCAGAATATGTTACTTTCGAATGGACGAATCCAAAGCTATTTCATTCCTCAGAGCGAATGTGCGTAACATTTTCTAAACCATACAATTGCTATTATTATCTGATTTTTACTCAATTCATATCCAATCTGGTCAAACGTCTAAGGCGATAGCTTACAAATCTATTAATGTTTTCAGCCATTTTTCTAAATGGCGACAAATATTTTGTATTTATTTTTCGAATAATATTCGTTTGTTTTGTGTGCTGCAAAACAATAAAACCCACAGCGGTGAATATTTTTTTTCATTTCTCTTTCGTTTTTACTTCAAGTAATGTAGGACATGAATATTTGTTGTTTTTTTTTAAATTATATGAAGCAAACTTATAGATTTGTTTTGTTCTGATAGAAGATAATTCTTTTTTTCAGACATTCTTATTTTTTCTATGTACAAATGAAATGCCCAATAAGCCCAGTTCTGAAGAAAAAAAACTACTTAATCATTGTTTGTGCGCTATATTGCATGGCTTAAAACAAAACACGCCTGGAAACATCCAAAATAACTTTATGTGAACTCTTTATTTTGAATATGTTTTAAAATAATTTAAATCTAAATACACAAACATGCTATATGTTATGAAAGTTTATTTATGACAGGCTACACAGAGACTTTTGCGTATGTGTATGTATGTGTTGTTTAGTTTAGCTAGTTAATCAATCAGATACATTATTATTCACTCTCACAAGTAAATGTTTTATTTGTCCATGGTAGAACTTTTTTCCATTAAAATTTGTTTGCATAGAAGTGACGCACCCTTTTGTGAATAAACCTTATTAATAAGTGACCTTATAGTGTTTGAAATAGTTTTATTTTATTTTATGTAGGTTCATGCCTTTATACTTTGAAATGACTCAGCAATTAAATCCTAATTTACATATTTTGTATGATGATTATTATTTAGTAATTGATTAATTTATTTTTTTACTAAAATTTTTTTATTAATTTTCTACCAAGTTAACTATTAAGTCTCATATCATTTTTTATTGGAGAACATTGTACGTATTTTGTTGTGGCTTTTCTTCATAATAGAAAGGGTTTCTAATCTTTATTTCTCAATCGAGATGAATTCAATGTAAGATTTTTTTTTTAGTGAATCATAGTAATTCGATGGCTCATCAGTATTTTTTCAGGTTAAGACCTTTCTGGTTTTATAATAAGTTCATGGAAGAAACATCCGATCAAATTCATAATTTTAACATCTGTTCACTTTAAAAAGGTATTTATAAATAAAGAATAGAAAGTAAACGCGAAAATTTATTTTCGAACATTTCTCTCCCCCTTCCCCTCCCCCCCCTCTCTCTCTCTCTATCTATCTATCTATATCTATATCTATATATATATATATATATATATATATATATATATAGCATAATATAATTAACTGGAATATGTTTTAATATGACATAGCTAATTCATTATGTCACACAAGTTATTCCGTATTTTTTATATTAAATTTGGTAAATACCAAGAAAACAATACACATTTAAAAATCTAAATTACAGACTAAAGTGAAGAAATTGGAAAAATTTATAAAAAAATGTATTGTAAAATGAAATAAAAACCCATTTAAGCGTTTTGCTAGAGCAATATTTCGTTGGGTCGAGTCTGGTTTGATTGTAGTCATCATTTGCCGTCTTGTAATGAAACACTTATGACTAAAGGAAAGAAGCTCTTAACCGAAATTAAGAACGATTTTATTAGTCACATTGCTAATATGTTTAACATCCATGTCAGAATGATTTGGTTGCAGAAGAAGTGGGGTTGACCTGATCGATATCAGTTTGAACTATAGAATTGGCTATATCAAGTTCAAATAGTAACTGATCTATTGGATATGAAGATATTGAATTATAAATTCATATTTTTTATTCAATGATAACGATGTTTGTTAGCTGATTGTATTACTTTAATCCTAATCGGGAATAATTTCCCTTGCTCATGTGGTGCCCCCAAATGGGGAACGACATGTGTATTTGGCTACCCTCACGAAGTTTATTCGTCATCACAGAAGTTTTGCCTTGCAAAAAAACATGTTCAGCTTTATAATGGTTTTCTTCATCAATAAACTACCCGTGACCTGTGTATACAAGTGCAAAAATTCAATGCATTCGCGCGCAAAAAACCAACGTGGCAACCACTAAAAACAATACGCAATTTTGTGCGAGTGTGCCAAAAATTGAATGCACGCGCGCATGAAAACAAACATGGCGACCGGTATACATTGGATAATTAAGATATTAACATCATTGCCATTAGATTAAATGAGAAATCATTTTTATAAGAGAGGTGTAATTTGTTGTAAAAATTGAAAAACAAATAAACGAAAAGAAAAATAGAATACAAGGAGGGAGTGTGCATTGTACACCCTAGTTGTGTGTGTGTGTGTGCGTGCGTGCGTGTGCGTGTGTGCGTGTGTGCGTGTGTGTGTGTGTGTTAATAGCCTTTAAAATATCAGGAAATGATAATTAACTGATTAAGTAATATTTAACAGTGAGACGTTTTCAAAACAAATCTTTAAAATAAAAATTAAACGTCCCCTACATACACGTCTGGAAGTGTTTCTACGTATTTTAAAAATGTTTGGAACTTATTGCCCCCACCCCTCCATATTCCCTCTTTCTGCCCACACCCGCGCCACCAATCTGGAAAAAATGCTAACGGTTATATGTCTCGCTACGTTGCCAAGAAGTGGGATCTCATTTTACGTTAAATTTATATAGGAAAGTGATTTAAAATATTACATTTTTATTATAAAAAAATCTTTCTTTTATATTATCTTTAAATGTCGTTGAAATGTATTAGCCAAAATAAGTAGATTTTTGTTTCTTTATAGAGGGTAAGCTAAGCTGGGTTAGGTCGTAAAAAACGAATATTTTCTTTAAATATGTAAATTGATTAAATAGTTTATTTTCACATTGGAAAAAACATATCCACTTTGTTTTTGTTTTGTTTTATGTTTTAAAACAATTCCAATGGAAAATACAAACAAAATAACCATAAATAATTTTGGGCACAAAAAACGTAGTTTCTTTTAAAATAATGTTCTAGTTTTAATCACGCACAACTTGAGCAAAGAAAATATTTAAAAAAAATATATGTTGGTGTGCTTGAACAATCGGCACCTCCTTAGAATTTTTCCTGTTCGTTTTTTTTTCAACTATTATTGCTGATTATTGGACACTAAGTTACCAGATTTAAAAAAATTGGAAGGGTTTCAGTTTCACATACAACGTTCTAGTAAATCGATTCCCCATTTTCAGAATCAATTTACAGCCTGATTTGACGCTGACTCCAACAGACTCCCCACCATCCGCCATTATTATTATTATTATTATTATTATTATTATTATTATTATTATTATTATTATTTATTTTTTTTTGCGACATTCCATTTTGAGAACAGTTATCCCTCCCCCGTCATTATTATTTATTTACGAGTTTTTAAAGATGTGTTTGCATTTTATGGTTGGTTGGTTGTTTTTGTTTTACGGCATATCAACCCTTTTCAGGTTATTCAAATGCTGAATCCAAAGATTTTGAAGAAAACATTTTTAATAGAATATATTTGTTGTTTTCAAGTCGGTTTCTATAGTTGTGACCCTAACAGGTACTCCCACTCCGGGTCAGAGTGGACCTGGGAGCAATGACAATTAAAGGGTGGTTTCACACTCCCCAAACCCTCCAAGCTGAGGCCTCACCATTGGATATAGTTTAAGGTCATATCCAGGACCATTTGCATTTTATACCTCTCGTTATTTTTTAAATAGTATTTTCAAGTTAAATTCAAGTTTTACGATATCTTTTTTTTTTTAGTAAATTGTTAGATGAAAATACAGAATAGTTACAAAAAACCCTACCCTCACCATGTTTAATAATAGGTTTCTAAATATAAACGTTATTATTTCAACGCGGATCGTTAAATTCAAAAGTACCTTTTTTGTCTTATCGTTATTTGTTGTTAATTAATAAATCTCATCTATATCGTCTGTATGTATCAAGTGTTACCGCAGAACCAGAAATCGTAAATCGGACTCTTAAACCGGAACCGGAAGGACGGTTTAAAAACCAAAGCAAGCAAGTTTTTCTGAGCCACATTAAAATACACACAACTTTTACTTTTGATCCATCAAAATCATTCTCTTTTGATCATTCTTATTGCTTCACAGATTATCGACATTCTTCCGACTAAAAAATGATAAAATCTTGCTTTACTGCTGATTAGTAATGACAGAAGTTCACTGAGATTACGTAATTCACTCCTAATATTTGCAATCACTTTAGCACCTGATCATCCCTGTGACAAATCTTCCGAACAACATCAAAATCCAAATATACTTTCCTCACATCTGTATTTTTAATCTGTATCCAATGTCTTAAACTTCTTGCACATAAACTGTTATCATCTTCTAACTTACCAATAATCACATTGCATTTCTTGTCCACCCAATGTTTGCAAGTTCAAAAAATTGAGTTGCACCACTTTCCACAAACTAAACAGAAGGACTGTTCACTTTCTGAGGGATTGGGAACTATACAACCACTGAACCGTCAGTTGGTCTGAGTAACATTTACGCTCAAACCTTTATTTTCCATAGCATTCCTCTTAGATCAGCATTTCAATTAAGAATCAAATGTTTCTATTGTAAGTGTTGTTCGTATCAGTAAAGGACAAGGCCTCCACAATCAGTCCAACAGTGTCTTATTATTGGCGGACTAGGGTATAGTTTTGTTCAGCTCGAAAAGTTTCAGTCTCCCAAGCATTACTTTCTCTATTTGAGAAGGGGTGAGTTTATTGCTTTGGTTTTTTTTTTGTAACTGAAGGAATACTAACGGAACTGTGCAGGCATTTTTTGTTGGCCAGAGTGCGCTTTTTTCTAGTGTGCTGGCTTTTCAACACTTCATAAGTTCCAAACATTTTACAAATACGTAGAATCACTTCAAAACGTGTATGTAAGGGAGGCGTTTTTTTTTAAAGTTTGCTTTCTCTTTTCGTTTATTCCCCCAATTTTTTTCACCAGATCATACCCTCCTTATACAAAGGATGTTTCATTTAATATAAGGACAATGAGATTAATCAAATGTATCTATACAATGTATTTGCGTATTGTTTTTACTCGTATTGTTTACACTGGTAGTCATGCTTGTTTTCGCGCGTGTGTGCTTTCAGTTTTAGTGCGTTTATACATCAATTCTGTATAGTCACTTGCACTTTTATACATTAATTCTTTATAATCACTATTCCATAGCTAGCTATAACATGTACTGAGCCAATGAGTCACATCTAATAATCTAACAATGATTGTAGTGAGATGCCAATCGTAAATAAATTGCTACACGTGCATATATTATGTAATTATACGCTGTAACTTATTTAATTCAAATTACTATGCGTCAATCTGAGATTGTATGAGATTAGATTTAGAATGAAAATACATTTAGAGGAAGCATTAACATATAATTTGGTAATATGGGGGAGATGGTCCAGCTATATTATAAAGGTGTGCAACGAGAGGTATTATCTAGAAGGTTGTTGCTATAATGCAGGCTTGATGGCGGGTTTATAACGTATATAAAATAATTAGGTAGGGTAATGGAGGATAAAAAAGGCTATGGAGGAAAGTAGTTTTATAATGAAGGGGGAGTTAAACTCGAGTCTGCTGTTGACGGAAGATGTGTGTTTAGAAATGTGTCCGAAATTCTAAGTTCATTCAGATATCTGAGGCAAAGATGCTACTTAAAATTTTCAAATATTTTTGTCATTTTTTAATCAAATAACTTGTCAGAGTTGCTAAAATGTGATACAAATAATTGCGATTATTATTGTATATAAGTGAAGATGATGAATATGAAACATGTCCTTTAGCACTAAACTTACATCTATGACGGTGGTCGAGAATGCCGCGATCGGATTTAAGCGCTTAAATCATAATTCAGATTGCAGTTCAAAACCCAAATTTATGTACGAAACGGAAAGTCTGCAAAAATGGCAGCTATTTTAGAACTCGTTTACGGAAACAAAAAAATCTTAACTAAAAACAAACTACCTGTTTTTATCAACCGCGTCTCACTATGTTTGTCTGTTTGTCTCCATTTTTTAAAACTGTATATTCTCCGAAACAGAAAGCCGCAGAGCGGCGCGAGGTAGGTCAAATGATTGCATCTTGTGTAGACTGTTTGTTATGGTTCTTTACTCGGTTAAAATACTTGCTAACGGAAATGGTCGAAGCAGTTTATGATTTGAAAACCATACTTTTTGTATGAAGGGTATCAACTACTTTTAAGCTCAAATAAATTTTAATGTCATTTATAAAGCTTACTATGTCTATGAAACCCACTATATCTGTCTTCAATTCTGGAGACGGAACATCGCAGAGCGGCAGGAGTGAGTCAGATGACTGCATTTTTGTAGACAACTTTTTATGATTCTTTAACCAGTTAAAATAGTTGCTAACGGAAATGGTCGAAGCAGTTTACGATTTGAAAGCCATATATTTTGGAGGGAAGAGGATCAACAGTTTGCGAGGAGCTAAAATATATTTGAAAAAATCTAATACTGACTATAATCTACCCTTTGCCGTGCTTAGTGTCATATGAATATTTTTTCACAACTTACAAATTGTAAAATATTTCGGCTATTTCTAGAACTGATCCAGAATTCTCCGTCGATATTTTGGGTTGACTGTTCTGTGGGTATTGAAATCATTTCGGTATTTATTACAAGTATCTTTTGTACTTGTTTTTAATTACTAGAAAACCAATTTTGTTTGCGAATAAATTTTCAATAAATAATACATTCCTATTTTTAAACATTAGAGTGACGCTTAAAAAACCTTATTACCTAAACACGTTTTAGTAAAAAAAAATTAGCAATAAATCAAATGAAAATGGTAAACCGGCATATTCATTCATTCTAATCTAATTTATAAAGCTCATTATGTTTGTTTGTTTGTTTGTCTGTCTTCATTTTTTCAAACTGTTTTTCTCTTAGATACGGAGTCGTAAAATGGCATAACCGGGTCAAGTGGTGGCATTTTTTGGCCCGCTTTTTATGAGTTTTTAGCCGGTAAAAATAGCTGCTACGGGGTCAAAATTGAAGGAAATATGAACTTGACAGTCGTAAATTGACTGAAAGTAATCTTGCACCCATGCACAATTACATATATCGTCATATATATTTTATAAATTACTATATATATATATATATATATATATATATATATATATATATATATATATATAGTAATTTATAAAATATATATGGCGACTAAGCTACACTGAATATTCTGCGTTTCATCCACTGTAGGATTCGTCAGGCTTATGAATATTGAGCACTTTTGAAGTAAATACTTAAAGTTTACGCATAAATCTATACTTTCGTATATTAAATTTATGTGAGTAAATGAAGTAGTTATATATATATATATATATATATATATATATATATATATATATATATATATAACTACGTCATTTACTCACATAAATTAATATACGAAAGTATAAATTTATCAGGAAACTTTAAGTATTTACCTCAACAGTCTGAAGAATCCTAGAGTGGATGAAACGCGGAATATTCAGTGTAGCTTAATCGCCATATATATACATTGACTCTATATTATATTATTTATAAACTAGCGGGGGTACCCGGCGTTGCCCGAGTGTTTGTTTCCGGGACGGGGGGGAGGGAGTTTTAAAAATGTTATGGTAGGTAAGTAGGAAGGATCAAACCCGGAGTCATGAGTAAAAGTAGGAAAATAAAGTGTGAAAAAAAACAAAAAAAAAACATCTGCAACGTTAACAGTTCGGCCACCAAGAAAAGTCCATTCCAGTTGTTTAGGAAAAAAAACAAAAAAAACGACTACGGTAGGTCGGCGCGAACGTGAAAATATAATGGGAATTGTCCAGCACGCTAACCACTACGCCACAGAGAACTGCAGCTTAGTTTAGTGATTTTAAATAACTTCACATGAAAGAACTACGAAGCCAAACCGGTGTTCTCTTCTCAACTGTTCCTTGTGAACGATCCCCAAACGGTGTTAAGTGGTGGCAGGGGGAGGAGGAATTTATTAGAGAGAAAATATTTTACCACTTCCATTGATCTTAACCGATTTTGGCCGTGACTTCTCAGCAGAAAAAGTATAGAAATCTAAGATTATCGAGGAATTTGAGAAATAATAAGCCTATAACACACCTCAGATATTGTTCTGCCGTTTGTGCATATTATATTTGCATGAAATATCTTGATTTTTAATCCTATTAATGTCAAAATCAGACGGGAAAAATGAGTTCATTTTATTTATATAGAGAAGAAGAGAAGAAGATAGATAGAAGATAGAAGATAGATAGAAAGAATAGATAGAATAGAAGAAAGAATAGAGATGAGTCTAATAAATATATACTAAATTTGCATAAATTAAAATATATTTAAACGTATTTAACGACAAAGCAACACCTGGAGCCCCTGCTACTGCTGCTGCTGCTGCTGTTGCTAATAATAATGATAATAATAATAATAATAATAATAATAATAATAATATAATATGATAATAATTATAATGATAATAATAATGATGATGATGATGACAATAACAACAAAAAAAAAAAAAATAATAATAATAATAATAATAATAATAATAATAAATAAATGAATAATAATAATTTGCATCAAAATAGAATTTCAAAATCTGAGCAAAGAATCCGATGTTCCCCATTTTTCATTTCTCGTCGTTCTAACACTTTTCCTCTTATTAGAACGTAATTCCATTTGTCTTTCATTGATAAATAGGATTTGACAATAAACACATGTCCTACGTGTGCTGTATTCTAGACCAATTTAATCTGACCATTAAATGCTTCTTGTTCAGCGTTGTTTTTTTTATTTTATTCTGTAACTGTAGATCAGTTTAATGTATTTTTTGTTGAAGACATTTACTACGTTCTTCTGTATTTTATCGGCCTCTTAATTGTTCTTAGGCATAAATAAAAGAAATAACCCAGACTTAAAACCGCATTTACAAAAAACATAACTGGACTCACAAGTAACACTACAAAACATATAAAAATATTAGTGGAGAAATGAAAAAAAAGCAGATTTACTGTTAGCATGTTGACCATATTTAGTATGGATGTGTGGTAAGCCCTCCGATTGAACTACTCTGGTTACGTGGACACGACTGCAATATGACCTCTACGAATAAAACAGGAATATTTAACAAACAAATGTTGCTTTGGTGACTAAATCATAGACGAGAAGAAGAGATGGATTTTGGTAAATCCCTCAGCGGTTAGTCCAAAAAAAGTAGGACAGAGCAAAGTGATGCCTTTTATAGCGGTGCCCACGTGACTAATCAACCAATGAATGACTGTCACATTGCCACGTGATCTAAAATTTCATCCATTAAAAATGCACTATCAACATCAAATTAAATAGATTGCAGTTATTTAATTTTTATTTGTCTGTGTTGTGTCGTCTTTCATATGCTGATAAATTGGCGTCTCTGATACAAATTTGTAATCTTTGAAAGAATTACGTTCACTGCTTTTTTTTTCATATTCGAGCCTTTGCAACTATTTTTATCTGACTAATCCCAGACATTTTCACATTCTGGTCTTGCTTGCGATTTTAACCCTGTTTTCAGTTTAAAAATCAAATAATTTATTAACCCGATAATTGAAACGTTCAAAATAATGAGTTTCAATATAGGACAAACTTTCTTTTGATATATTTCCTCATACTAAAAATTTATCGACAAGAAAGATTTAAAAAACTAAACCAAATAATCAGCTTTTTTAAAATAAAGTAATATATTGTGTGAACAAATTATTTAATTGCGTAAAAAATAGATATTGTGCAGACAATGTAAAAGATAAAGAGGGTTAATTCAGAGATAATGTTAATTGAATGACTTTACAAGTATATTTAAATTGATGTAATTAAATATTTAAAATAATTTTATGTGTATATTCATCATATATTAAATTTGATCAAACACAATCTCTATTAACCGCAATCTCTTTAATAGTTTTGCATGCGATTTCTTCTGTTTTTAACTTAAAGTTTTAGTTTCTTTTAGAAAATACTTATTCCGACGGCAGTTTATTAGACTAAAAGCATTTTCCGTTTATGTATCAAGACTCTACCGTTCTCAGACGAAACTGATAAGAAATTTCATGTTTCTCTCTGTATCCGATTTCAGATAAAAATATAATTTTTTTAAGTAGATATTAACCAATTTATTATTTTAAATTACTTGGATATCACAATAGGCATCATCATCATCATCATCATCATCATCATCATCATCATCATCATCATCATCATCATCATCATCATCACCATCATCACCATCATCATCATCATCATCATCATCATCATCATCATCATCATCAGCAGCAGCAGCAGCAGCATCATCCATTTGGCAACAGATTAGAATGTTGTTTTCATTCTTACTGAAACGATGCAAACGGGATCAATTACAGCATTGCAAATGGAAATCCATTAAGTAGTCTTATTATCCAGTTATATATAAAACTATATAATATTAAATGCATAAAGTATGTTTAATTACACATTCATTTCGTAAGCTATTTCAATAATCGATCTCATGTTTTGTTATAGTTTAATTAATCCAGTCGTAAAGCAGCAACAATTTACATGTGGAAAATACCGCTTTGAGATAACGAAGTAAATAAAGCATTCACTCTTAAAATGTAACTAAAAACTGAGACAGAATGAGGTGGTCGAGACATGCAAATACACACTCACTCACACGCATGCGCACACACACGTATACACATGTACACAAAAATACAGCGAAGAAAATGGGGAAAAAAGAACTAATCAAAAAATCGAAAGATAGAAACAAAATACAGTGTCGCATTCACAAACGTCTTACAATTTAACTCGTAAATAAATGAAAATGGGAATGAAACACACAACAAAAACAAAAGGAAAAAGCAAAGAAAATGGTGTCGCATTTGAAACGTCTCTTCTTAGAATCTAACTCGTAAACAAACGCGTAAATGAACTAGAGACAAGAAGAGGCAATAACGAAAAGGGTCTTCAGATAAGAGACAATCAGATCACGAAAAGGCAAGTCTGGAAATTTATCCGAGTCATCAAGCTGCGAAGGGAACCAGATGTGCTTACGAATTAATGCCACTATTTGCCGAAGATTTGTACCAATGTCTTGGAAATAATAATATCACAACAAAATATTCTCTTAACACGAACATTTGCTCTTTTACATCTTTGAATTCAAAGCATATCTTCGAAAGATACAAACATATATCCTTGTCATCACAAAAATCTTCACAAAGATGCAGAAATTCACGTTGATTTTATACATCCTTTCGATGCGACAGCGAAACATGTTAGTGATGGTAGTGCTACAGTCTACATTAAAAGCAGTCTGATGCCATGACAGAGCCAACTTCATCATCATGCCCAATCGACCGACTATAATAATACTATATTTTGCAAAGTCCAACTTCAAAGAAAATAGTTTCTGCTACTTGCAATAAACCAACCATATACAGTCAGAGCTAGATTATGACCAATGGTTGTTAAATGCAATAGTTGGGGCAGCCAAACTACACTCTGAATGTCTCATAATAATGATCATTAATTAACTGGGTAACCCACTTCTGTCCACCCGTAAACAGATTTGATATCTCATTGCTGAATACGGTTGAGAAAAACTTTTCATTTCGCTGAAAGTTTATTAGAGCAACCATCAACCATTAAATCTTATCTTGTATTCCCCAAGTTCTAGTGGATAGTACCAGAAGTGAAAGACTTATCACATATTGGTATTTGTGATCACGCAACTTATCACACATTGGTATGAGTGATCACGCAACTTTCAAATTAAAAATGTAGACTGCAGCCCCTTGAGTGTTTGACATGAAACCAAAATGTCCTAAAGCATTATCCACCTCAACTGTTGACACGTGCGACTGGGAGCATATCAATATTTTTAACAGATGGAGAATGAATTAAGCAAATAATTAAATAATTAATTAAGCAAATAATTAAATTATTAATTAAACAAATGATTAAATTATTAAAGTAATTAATTTATTAATATTGACGATAGGTTCTCGTTTCATACAAATTAGAAAGAAGATAAATATAAACACGGAAAGAAAACCGCTTACTTTTTATTCATTTCTTTTTCACAAAAAACAAGTAAAATATTGATAATTGAAAAAAAAAACAAGTCAAATATTGATAATTGACAAAAAAAACAAGTAAAATATTGATAATTGAAAAAAAAAACAAGTAAAATATTGATAATTGAAAAAAAAAGAAGTAAAATATTGATAATGGAAAAAAAACAAGTAAAATATTGACAATTGAAAAAAAAACAAGTAAAATATTGATAATTGAAAAAAAAACAAGTACAATATTGATAATTGAAAAAAAAACAAGTAAAATATTGATAATTGAAAAAAAACAAGTAAAATATTGATAATTGAAAATAAAATAAGTAAAATATTGATAATTGAAAAAAAAACAAGTAAAATATTGATAATTGAAAAAAAAACAAGTAAAATATTGATAATTGAAAAAAAAAACAAGTAAAATATTGACAATTGAACAAAAAACAAGTAAAATATTGATAATTGAAAAAAAACAAGTAAAATATTGATAATTGAAAAAAAAAACAAGTAAAATATTGATAATTGAAAATAAAATAAGTAAAATATTGATAATTGAAAAAAAAACAAGTAAAATATTGATAATTGAAAAAAAAACAAGTAAAATATTGATAATTGAAAAAAAAAAAGTAAAATATTGATAATTGAAAAAAAAACAAGTAAAATATTTATAATTGAAAAAAAACACGTAAAATATTGATAATTGAAAAAAAAACAAGTAAAATATTGATAATTGAAAAAAAAACAAGTACAATATTGATAATTGAAAAAAACAAGTAAAATATTGATAATTGAAAAAAAAACAAGTAAAATATTGATAATTGAAAAGAAAACAAGTAAAATATTGATAATTGAATAAAAAAACAAGTAAAGTATTGATAATTTAAAAAAAACAAGTAAAATATTGATAATTGAAAAAAAACCAAGTAACATATTGTTAATTGAAAAAAAAAACAAGTAAAATATTGATAATTGAAAAAAACAAAAGTAAAATATTGATAATTGAAAAAAAACAAGTAAAATATTGATAATTGAAAAAAAAACAAGTAAAATATTGATAATTGAAAAAAAAACAAGTAAAATATTGATAATTGAAAAAAAAAACAAGTAAAATATTGATAATTGAAAAAAAACAAGTAAAATATTGATTATTGAAAAAAAAACAAGTAAAATATTGATAATTGAAAAAAAAACAAGTAAAATATTGATAATTGAAAAAAAAACAAGTAAAATATTTATAATTGAAAAAAAACACGTAAAATATTGATAATTGAAAAAAAAACAAGTAAAATATTGATAATTGAAAAAAAAACAAGTACAATATTGATAATTGAAAAAAACAAGTAAAATATTGATAATTGAAAAAAAAACAAGTAAAATATTGATAATTGAAAAGAAAACAAGTAAAATATTGATAATTGAATAAAAAAACAAGTAAAGTATTGATAATTTAAAAAAAACAAGTAAAATATTGATAATTGAAAAAAAACCAAGTAACATATTGATAATTGAAAAAAAAAACAAGTAAAATATTGATAATTGAAAAAAACAAAAGTAAAATATTGATAATTGAAAAAAAACAAGTAAAATATTGATAATTGAAAAAAAACAAGTAAAATATTGATTATTGAAAAAAAAACAAGTAAAATATTGATAATTGAAAAAAAAAACAAGTAAAATATTGATAATTGAAAAAAAACAAGTAAAATATTGATAATTGAAAAAAAAAAGTAAAATATTCAGATTTAAACAAAAAAACAAGTAAAATATTGATAATTGAAAAAAAAAAGTAAAATATTGATACTTGAAAAAAAAACAAGTAAAATATTGATCATTGAAAAAAAAAAGTAAAATATTGATAATTGAAAAAAAAAACAAGTAAAATATTGATAATTTAAAAAAAAAACAAGTAAAATATTGATAATTGAAAAAAAAACAAGTAAAATATTGATAATTGAAAAAAAAAACAAGTAAAATATTGATAATTGAAAAAAAAACAAGTAAAATATTGATAATTGAAAAAAAAACAAGTAAAATATTGATGATTGAAAAAAAAACAAGTAAAATATTGATAATAAAAAAAAAAGTAAAATATTGATAATTGAAAAAAAAAACAAGTAAAATATTGATAATTGAAAAAAAAAACAAGTAAAATATTGATAATGGAAAAAAAACAAGTAAAATATTGATAATTGAAAAAAAACAAGTAAAATATTGATAATTGAAAAGAAAACTAGTAAAATATTGATAATTGAAAAAAACAAGAAAAATATTGATAATTGAAAAAAAAACAAGTAAAATATTGATAATTGAATAAAAAAAACAAGTAAAATATTGATAATTGAAAAAAAAACAAGTAAAATATTGATAATTGAAAAAAAAACAAGTAAAATATTGATAAAAAAAAAACAAGTAAAATATTGATAATTGAAAAAAAAACAAGTAAAATATTGATAATTGAAAAAAAAACAAGTAAAATATTGATAATTGAAAAAAAACAAGTAAAATATTGATAATTGAAAAAAAAAACAAGTAAAATATTGATAATTGAAAAAAAACAAGTAAAATATTGATAATTAAAAAAAAACAAGTCAAATATTGATAATTGAAAAAAAACAAGTAAAATATTGATAATTGAAAAAAAAACAAGTAAAATATTGATAATTGAAAAAAAAACAAGTAAAATATTGATAAATAAAAAAACAAAAGTAAAATATTGATAATTGAAAAAAAACAAGTAAAATATTGATAATTGAAAAAAAAACAAGTAAAATATTGATAATTGAAAAAAAAACAAGTAAAATATTGATAATTGAAACAAAAAACAAGTAAAATATTGATAATTGAAAAAAAACAAGTAAAATATTGATTATTGAAAAAAAAACAAGTAAAATATTGATAATTGAAAAAAAAACAAGTAAAATATTGATAATTGAAAAAAAAAACAAGTAAAATATTGATAATTGAAAAAAAAAACAAGTAAAATATTGATAATTGAAAAAAAAACAAGTAAAATATTGATAATTGAAAAAAAAAACAAGTAAAATATTGATAATTGAAAAAAAACAAGTAAAATATTGATAATTGAAAAAAAAAAGTAAAATATTCAGATTTAAACAAAAAAACAAGTAAAATATTGATAATTGAAAAAAAAAAAGTAAAATATTGATACTTGAAAAAAAAACAAGTAAAATATTGATCATTGAAAAAAAAAAGTAAAATATTGATAATTGAAAAAAAAACAAGTAAAATATTGATAATTGAAAAAAAAACAAGTAAAATATTGATAATTGAAAAAAAAAACAAGTAAAATATTGATAATTGAAAAAAAACAAGTAAAATATTGATTATTGAAAAAAAAACAAGTAAAATATTGATAATTGAAAAAAAAACAAGTAAAATATTGATAATTGAAAAAAAAACAAGTAAAATATTGATAATTGAAAAAAAAAACAAGTAAAATATTGATAATTGAAAAAAAAACAAGTAAAATATTGATAATTGAAAAAAAAAACAAGTAAAATATTGATAATTGAAAAAAAACAAGTAAAATATTGATAATTGAAAAAAAAAAGTAAAATATTCAGATTTAAACAAAAAAACAAGTAAAATATTGATAATTGAAAAAAAAAAAGTAAAATATTGATACTTGAAAAAAAAACAAGTAAAATATTGATCATTGAAAAAAAAAAGTAAAATATTGATAATTGAAAAAAAAAACAAGTAAAATATTGATAATTTAAAAAAAAAACAAGTAAAATATTGATAATTGAAAAAAAAACAAGTAAAATATTGATAATTGAAAAAAAAACAAGTAAAATATTGATAATTGAAAAAAAAACAAGTAAAATATTGATAATTGAAAAAAAAACAAGTAAAATATTGATGATTGAAAAAAAAACAAGTAAAATATTGATAATAAAAAAAAAAGTAAAATATTGATAATTGAAAAAAAAAACAAGTAAAATATTGATAATTGAAAAAAAAAACAAGTAAAATATTGATAATGGAAAAAAAACAAGTAAAATATTGATAATTGAAAAAAAACAAGTAAAATATTGATAATTGAAAAGAAAACTAGTAAAATATTGATAATTGAAAAAAACAAGAAAAATATTGATAATTGAAAAAAAAACAAGTAAAATATTGATAATTGAATAAAAAAAACAAGTAAAATATTGATAATTGAAAAAAAAACAAGTAAAATATTGATAATTGAAAAAAAAACAAGTAAAATATTGATAAAAAAAAAACAAGTAAAATATTGATAATTGAAAAAAAAACAAGTAAAATATTGATAATTGAAAAAAAACAAGTAAAATATTGATAATTGAAAAAAAAACAAGTAAAATATTGATAATTGAAAAAAAAAACAAGTAAAATATTGATAATTGAAAAAAAACAAGTAAAATATTGATAATTAAAAAAAAACAAGTCAAATATTGATAATTGAAAAAAAACAAGTAAAATATTGATAATTGAAAAAAAAACAAGTAAAATATTGATAATTGAAAAAAAAACAAGTAAAATATTGATAAATAAAAAAACAAAAGTAAAATATTGATAATTGAAAAAAAACAAGTAAAATATTGATAATTGAAAAAAAAACAAGTAAAATATTGATAATTGAAAAAAAAACAAGTAAAATATTGATAATTGAAACAAAAAACAAGTAAAATATTGATAATTGAAAAAAAAACAAGTAAAATATTGATAATTGAAAAAAAACAAGTAAAATATTGATAATTGAAAATAAAATAAGTAAAATATTGATAATTGAAAAAAAAACAAGTAAAATATTGATAATTGAAAAAAAAAACAAGTAAAATATTGATAATTGAAAAAAAAAACAAGTAAAATATTGACAATTGAACAAAAAACAAGTAAAATATTGATAATTGAAAAAAAACAAGTAAAATATTGATAATTGAAAAAAAAAACAAGTAAAATATTGATAATTGAAAATAAAATAAGTAAAATATTGATAATTGAAAAAAAAACAAGTAAAATATTGATAATTGAAAAAAAAACAAGTAAAATATTGATAATTGAAAAAAAAAAAGTAAAATATTGATAATTGAAAAAAAAACAAGTAAAATATTTATAATTGAAAAAAAACACGTAAAATATTGATAATTGAAAAAAAAACAAGTAAAATATTGATAATTGAAAAAAAAACAAGTACAATATTGATAATTGAAAAAAACAAGTAAAATATTGATAATTGAAAAAAAAACAAGTAAAATATTGATAATTGAAAAGAAAACAAGTAAAATATTGATAATTGAATAAAAAAACAAGTAAAGTATTGATAATTTAAAAAAAACAAGTAAAATATTGATAATTGAAAAAAAACCAAGTAACATATTGATAATTGAAAAAAAAAACAAGTAAAATATTGATAATTGAAAAAAACAAAAGTAAAATATTGATAATTGAAAAAAAACAAGTAAAATATTGATAATTGAAAAAAAAACAAGTAAAATATTGATAATTGAAAAAAAAACAAGTAAAATATTGATAATTGAAAAAAAAAACAAGTAAAATATTGATAATTGAAAAAAAACAAGTAAAATATTGATTATTGAAAAAAAAACAAGTAAAATATTGATAATTGAAAAAAAAACAAGTAAAATATTGATAATTGAAAAAAAAACAAGTAAAATATTGATAATTGAAAAAAAAAACAAGTAAAATATTGATAATTGAAAAAAAAACAAGTAAAATATTGATAATTGAAAAAAAAAACAAGTAAAATATTGATAATTGAAAAAAAACAAGTAAAATATTGATAATTGAAAAAAAAAAGTAAAATATTCAGATTTAAACAAAAAAACAAGTAAAATATTGATAATTGAAAAAAAAAAAGTAAAATATTGATACTTGAAAAAAAAACAAGTAAAATATTGATCATTGAAAAAAAAAAGTAAAATATTGATAATTGAAAAAAAAAACAAGTAAAATATTGATAATTTAAAAAAAAAACAAGTAAAATATTGATAATTGAAAAAAAAACAAGTAAAATATTGATAATTGAAAAAAAAAACAAGTAAAATATTGATAATTGAAAAAAAAACAAGTAAAATATTGATAATTGAAAAAAAAACAAGTAAAATATTGATGATTGAAAAAAAAACAAGTAAAATATTGATAATAAAAAAAAAAGTAAAATATTGATAATTGAAAAAAAAAACAAGTAAAATATTGATAATTGAAAAAAAAAACAAGTAAAATATTGATAATGGAAAAAAAACAAGTAAAATATTGATAATTGAAAAAAAACAAGTAAAATATTGATAATTGAAAAGAAAACTAGTAAAATATTGATAATTGAAAAAAACAAGAAAAATATTGATAATTGAAAAAAAAACAAGTAAAATATTGATAATTGAATAAAAAAAACAAGTAAAATATTGATAATTGAAAAAAAAACAAGTAAAATATTGATAATTGAAAAAAAAACAAGTAAAATATTGATAAAAAAAAAACAAGTAAAATATTGATAATTGAAAAAAAAACAAGTAAAATATTGATAATTGAAAAAAAAACAAGTAAAATATTGATAATTGAAAAAAAAACAAGTAAAATATTGATAATTGAAAAAAAAAACAAGTAAAATATTGATAATTGAAAAAAAACAAGTAAAATATTGATAATTAAAAAAAAACAAGTCAAATATTGATAATTGAAAAAAAACAAGTAAAATATTGATAATTGAAAAAAAAACAAGTAAAATATTGATAATTGAAAAAAAAACAAGTAAAATATTGATAAATAAAAAAACAAAAGTAAAATATTGATAATTGAAAAAAAACAAGTAAAATATTGATAATTGAAAAAAAAACAAGTAAAATATTGATAATTGAAAAAAAAACAAGTAAAATATTGATAATTGAAACAAAAAACAAGTAAAATATTGATAATTGAAAAAAAAACAAGTAAAATATTGATAATTGAAAAAAAACAAGTAAAATATTGATAATTGAAAATAAAATAAGTAAAATATTGATAATTGAAAAAAAAACAAGTAAAATATTGATAATTGAAAAAAAAAACAAGTAAAATATTGATAATTGAAAAAAAAAACAAGTAAAATATTGACAATTGAACAAAAAACAAGTAAAATATTGATAATTGAAAAAAAACAAGTAAAATATTGATAATTGAAAAAAAAAACAAGTAAAATATTGATAATTGAAAATAAAATAAGTAAAATATTGATAATTGAAAAAAAAACAAGTAAAATATTGATAATTGAAAAAAAAACAAGTAAAATATTGATAATTGAAAAAAAAAAAGTAAAATATTGATAATTGAAAAAAAAACAAGTAAAATATTTATAATTGAAAAAAAACACGTAAAATATTGATAATTGAAAAAAAAACAAGTAAAATATTGATAATTGAAAAAAAAACAAGTACAATATTGATAATTGAAAAAAACAAGTAAAATATTGATAATTGAAAAAAAAACAAGTAAAATATTGATAATTGAAAAGAAAACAAGTAAAATATTGATAATTGAATAAAAAAACAAGTAAAGTATTGATAATTTAAAAAAAACAAGTAAAATATTGATAATTGAAAAAAAACCAAGTAACATATTGATAATTGAAAAAAAAAACAAGTAAAATATTGATAATTGAAAAAAACAAAAGTAAAATATTGATAATTGAAAAAAAACAAGTAAAATATTGATAATTGAAAAAAAACAAGTAAAATATTGATTATTGAAAAAAAAACAAGTAAAATATTGATAATTGAAAAAAAAAACAAGTAAAATATTGATAATTGAAAAAAAACAAGTAAAATATTGATAATTGAAAAAAAAAAGTAAAATATTCAGATTTAAACAAAAAAACAAGTAAAATATTGATAATTGAAAAAAAAAAGTAAAATATTGATACTTGAAAAAAAAACAAGTAAAATATTGATCATTGAAAAAAAAAAGTAAAATATTGATAATTGAAAAAAAAAACAAGTAAAATATTGATAATTTAAAAAAAAAACAAGTAAAATATTGATAATTGAAAAAAAAACAAGTAAAATATTGATAATTGAAAAAAAAAACAAGTAAAATATTGATAATTGAAAAAAAAACAAGTAAAATATTGATAATTGAAAAAAAAACAAGTAAAATATTGATGATTGAAAAAAAAACAAGTAAAATATTGATAATAAAAAAAAAAGTAAAATATTGATAATTGAAAAAAAAAACAAGTAAAATATTGATAATTGAAAAAAAAAACAAGTAAAATATTGATAATGGAAAAAAAACAAGTAAAATATTGATAATTGAAAAAAAACAAGTAAAATATTGATAATTGAAAAGAAAACTAGTAAAATATTGATAATTGAAAAAAACAAGAAAAATATTGATAATTGAAAAAAAAACAAGTAAAATATTGATAATTGAATAAAAAAAACAAGTAAAATATTGATAATTGAAAAAAAAACAAGTAAAATATTGATAATTGAAAAAAAAACAAGTAAAATATTGATAAAAAAAAAACAAGTAAAATATTGATAATTGAAAAAAAAACAAGTAAAATATTGATAATTGAAAAAAAAACAAGTAAAATATTGATAATTGAAAAAAAACAAGTAAAATATTGATAATTGAAAAAAAAAACAAGTAAAATATTGATAATTGAAAAAAAACAAGTAAAATATTGATAATTAAAAAAAAACAAGTCAAATATTGATAATTGAAAAAAAACAAGTAAAATATTGATAATTGAAAAAAAAACAAGTAAAATATTGATAATTGAAAAAAAAACAAGTAAAATATTGATAAATAAAAAAACAAAAGTAAAATATTGATAATTGAAAAAAAACAAGTAAAATATTGATAATTGAAAAAAAAACAAGTAAAATATTGATAATTGAAAAAAAAACAAGTAAAATATTGATAATTGAAACAAAAAACAAGTAAAATATTGATAATTGAAAAAAAACAAGTAAAATATTGATTATTGAAAAAAAAACAAGTAAAATATTGATAATTGAAAAAAAAACAAGTAAAATATTGATAATTGAAAAAAAAAACAAGTAAAATATTGATAATTGAAAAAAAAAACAAGTAAAATATTGATAATTGAAAAAAAAACAAGTAAAATATTGATAATTGAAAAAAAAAACAAGTAAAATATTGATAATTGAAAAAAAACAAGTAAAATATTGATAATTGAAAAAAAAAAGTAAAATATTCAGATTTAAACAAAAAAACAAGTAAAATATTGATAATTGAAAAAAAAAAAGTAAAATATTGATACTTGAAAAAAAAACAAGTAAAATATTGATCATTGAAAAAAAAAAGTAAAATATTGATAATTGAAAAAAAAAACAACTAAAATATTGATAATTTAAAAAAAAAACAAGTAAAATATTGATAATTGAAAAAAAAACAAGTAAAATATTGATAATTGAAAAAAAAACAAGTAAAATATTGATAATTGAAAAAAAAACAAGTAAAATATTGATAATTGAAAAAAAAAAAGTAAAATATTGATGATTGAAAAAAAAACAAGTAAAATATTGACAATAAAAAAAAGTAAAATATTGATAATTGAAAAAAAAAACAAGTAAAATATTGATAATTGAAAAAAAAAACAAGTAAAATATTGATAATGGAAAAAAAACAAGTAAAATATTGATAATTGAAAAAAAACAAGTAAAATATTGATAATTGAAAAGAAAACTAGTAAAATATTGATAATTGAAAAAAACAAGAAAAATATTGATAATTGAAAAAAAAACAAGTAAAATATTGATAATTGAATAAAAAAAACAAGTAAAATATTGATAATTGAAAAAAAAACAAGTAAAATATTGATAATTGAAAAAAAAAACAAGTAAAATATTGATAAAAAAAAAACAAGTAAAATATTGATAATTGAAAAAAAAAACAAGTAAAATATTGATAATTGAAAAAAAAACAAGAAAAATATTGATAATTGAAAAAAAACAAGTAAAATATTGATAATTGAAAAAAAAACAAGTAAAATATTGATAATTGAAAAAAAAACAAGTAAAATATTGATAATTGAAAAAAAACAAGTAAAATATTGATAATTAAAAAAAAACAAGTCAAATATTGATAATTGAAAAAAAACAAGTAAAATATTGATAATTGAAAAAAAAAACAAGTAAAATATTGATAATTGAAAAAAAAACAAGTAAAATATTGATGATTGAAAAAAAAAAGTAAAATATTCAGATTTAAACAAAAAAACAAGTAAAATATTGATAATTGAAAAAAAAAAGTAAAATATTGATACTTGAAAAAAAAACAAGTAAAATATTGATCATTGAAAAAAAACAAGTAAAATATTGATAATTGAAAAAAAAACAAGTAAAATATTGATAATTGAAAACAAAACAAGTAAAATATTGATAATTGAAAAAAAAAACGAGTAAAATATTGATAATTGAAAAAAAAAAAAAATCAATATTGATAATTAAAAAAAAACAAGTAAAATATTGATAATTGAAAAAAACAAGTAAAATATTGATTATTGAAAAAAAACAAGTAAAATATTGATAATTGAAAAAAAAAAGTAAAATATTGATAATTGAAAAAAAAAACAAGTAAAATATTGATAATTGAAAAAAAAACAAGTAAAATATTGATAATTGAAAAAAACCAAGTAAAATATTGATAATTGAAAAAAAAACAAGTAAAATATTGATAAATAAAAACACAAAAGTAGAATATTGATAATTGAAAAAAAAACAAGTAAAATATTGATAATTGAAAAAAAACAAGTAAAATATTGATAATTGAAAAAAAAACAAGTAAAATATGGATAATTGAAAAAAAAAACAAGTAAAATATTGATAATTGAAAAAAAAGAAGTAAAATATTGATTATTGAAAAAAAAAACAAGTAAAATATTGATAATTGAAAAAAAAACAAGTAAAATATTGATAATTGAAAAAAAAACAAGTAAAATATTGATAATTGAAAAAAACACAAGTAAAATATTGATAATTGAAAAAAAAACAAGTAAAATATTGATAATTGAAAAAAAAACAAGTAAAATATTGATAATTGAAAAAAAAAGTAAAATATTTAGATTTAAACAAAAAAACAAGTAAGATATTGATAATTGAAAAAAAAAAGTAAAATATTGATACTTGAAAAAAAAACAAGTAAAATATTGATCATTGAAAAAAAACAAGTAAAATATTGATAATTGAAAAAAAAACAAGTAAAATATTGATAATTTAAAAAAAAAACAAGTAAAATATTGATAATTGAAAAAAAACAAGTAAAATATTGATAATTGAAAAAAAAACAAGTAAAATATTGATAATTGAAAAAAAAACAAGTAAAATATTGATAATTGAAAAAAAAACAAGTAAAATATTGATGATTGAAAAAAAAACAAGTAAAATATTGATAATAAAAAAAACAAGTAAAATATTGATAATTGAAAAAAAAAACAAGTAAAATATTGATAATTGAAAAAAAAACAAGTAAACTATTGATAATGGAAAAAAAACAAGTAAAATATTGATAATTGAAAAAAAACAAGTAAAATATTGATAATTGAAAAGAAAACTAGTAAAATATTGATAATTGAAAAAAACAAGTAAAATATTGATAATTGAAAAAAAAACCAAGTAAAATATTGATAATTGAATAAAAAAAACAAGTAAAATATTGATAATTGAAAAAAAAACAAGTAAAATATTGATAATTGAAAAAAAAAACAAGTAAAATATTGATAATTGAAAAAAAAAACAAGTAAAATATTGATAATTGAAAAAAAAACAAGTAAAATATTGATAATTGAAAAAAAAACAAGTAAAATATTGATGATTGAAAAAAAAACAAGTAAAATATTGATAATACAAAAAAAAGTAAAATATTGATAATTAAAAAAAAAACAAGTAAAATATTGATAATTGAAAAAAAAAACAAGTAAACTATTGATAATGGAAAAAAAACAAGTAAAATATTGATAATTGAAAAAAAAACAAGTAAAATATTGATAATTGAAAGAAAAAACAAGTAAAATATTGATAATTGAAAAAAAAAAAAGTAAAATATTGATAATTGAAAAAAAAAACAAGTAAAATATTGATAATTGAAAAAAAAACAAGTAAAATATTGATAATTGAAAAAAAAAACAAGTAAAATATTGATAATTGAAAAAAAACAAGTAAAATATTGATAATTGAAAAAAAAACAAGTCAAATATTGATAATTGAAAAAAAACAAGTAAAATATTGATAATTGAAAAAAAAACAAGTAAAATATTGATAATTGAAAAAAAAACAAGTAAAATATTGATGATTGAAAAAAAAACAAGGAAAATATTGATAATAAAAAAAAAAGTAAAATATTGATAATTGAAAAAAAAAACAAGTAAAATATTGATAATTGAAAAAAAAAACAAGTAAACTATTGATAATGGAAAAAAAACAAGTAAAATATTGATAATTGAAAAAAAAACAAGTAAAATATTGATAATTGAAAAAAAAACAAGTAAAATATTGATAATTGAAAAAAAAACAAGTAAAATATTGATAATTGAAAAAAAAAAGTAAAATATTCAGATTTAAACAAAAAAACAAGTAAAATATTGATAATTGAAAAAAAAAAGTAAAATATTGATACTTGAAAAAAAAACAAGTAAAATATTGATCATTGAAAAAAAACAAGTAAAATATTGATAATTGAAAAAAAAACAAGTAAAATATTGATAATTTAAAAAAAAAACAAGTAAAATATTGATAATTGAAAAAAAAACAAGTAAAATATTGATAATTGAAAAAAAAACAAGTAAAATATTGATAATTGAAAAAAAAACAAGTAAAATATTGATGATTGAAAAAAAAACAAGTAAAATATTGATAATAAAAAAAAAAGTAAAATATTGATAATTGAAAAAAAAAACAAGTAAAATATTGATGATTGAAAAAAAAAAGTAAAATATTCAGATTTAAACAAAAAAACAAGTAAAATATTGATAATTGAAAAAAAAAAGTAAAATATTGATACTTGAAAAAAAAACAAGTAAAATATTGATCATTGAAAAAAAACAAGTAAAATATTGATAATTGAAAAAAAAACAAGTAAAATATTGATAATTGAAAAAAAAACAAGTAAAATATTGATAATTGAAAAAAAAAACGAGTAAAATATTGATAATTGAAAAAAAAAACAAGTACAATATTGATAATTAAAAAAAAAACAAGTAAAATATTGATAATTGAAAAAAACAAGTAAAATATTGATTATTGAAAAAAAACAAGTAAAATATTGATGATTGAAAAAAAACAAGTAAAATATTGATAATTGAAAAAAAAAACAAGTAAAATATTGATAATTGAAAAAAAAACAAGTAAAATATTGATAATTGAAAAAAACCAAGTAAAATATTGATAATTGAAAAAAAAACAAGTAAAATATTGATAAATAAAAACACAAAAGTAGAATATTGATAATTGAAAAAAAAACAAGTAAAATATTGATAATTGAAAAAAAAACAAGTAAAATATTGATAATTGAAAAAAAAACAAGTAAAATATTGATAATTGAAAAAAAAAACAAGTAAAATATTGATAATTGAAAAAAAAAAAGTAAAATATTGATTATTGAAAAAAAAACAAGTAAAATATTGATAATTGAAAAAAAAACAAGTAAAATATTGATAATTGAAAAAAAAACAAGTAAAATATTGATAATTGAAAAAAAAACAAGTAAAATATTGATAATTGAAAAAAAAACAAGTAAAATATTGATAATTGAAAAAAAAACAAGTAAAATATTGATAATTGAAAAAAAAAGTAAAATATTTAGATTTAAACAAAAAAACAAGTAAAATATTGATAATTGAAAAAAAAAAGTAAAATATTGATACTTGAAAAAAAAACAAGTAAAATATTGATCATTGAAAAAAAACAAGTAAAATATTGATAATTGAAAAAAAAACAAGTAAAATATTGATAATTTAAAAAAAAAACAAGTAAAATATTGATAATTGAAAAAAAACAAGTAAAATATTGATAATTGAAAAAAAAACAAGTAAAATATTGATAATTGAAAAAAAAACAAGTAAAATATTGATAATTGAAAAAAAAACAAGTAAAATATTGATGATTGAAAAAAAAACAAGTAAAATATTGATAATAAAAAAAAAAGTAAAATATTGATAATTGAAAAAAAAAACAAGTAAAATATTGATAATTGAAAAAAAAACAAGTAAACTATTGATAATGGAAAAAAAACAAGTAAAATATTGATAATTGAAAAAAAACAAGTAAAATATTGATAATTGAAAAGAAAACTAGTAAAATATTGATAATTGAAAAAAACAAGTAAAATATTGATAATTGAAAAAAAAACCAAGTAAAATATTGATAATTGAATAAAAAAAACAAGTAAAATATTGATAATTGAAAAAAAAACAAGTAAAATATTGATAATTGAAAAAAAAAACAAGTAAAATATTGATAATTGAAAAAAAAACAAGTAAAATATTGATAATTGAAAAAAAAAAAGTAAAATAATCAGATTTAAACAAAAAAACAAGTAAAATATTGATAATTGAAAAAAAAAAGGAAAATATTGATACTTGAAAAAAAAACAAGTAAAATATTGATCATTGAAAAAAAAACAAGTAAAATATTGATAATTGAAAAAAAAACAAGTAAAATATGGATAATTTAAAAAAAAAACAAGTAAAATATTGATAATTGAAAAAAAAAACAAGTAAAATATTGATAATTGAAAAAAAAACAAGTAAAATATTGATAATAAAAAAAAAAGTAAAATATTGATAATTAAAAAAAAAAACAAGTAAAATATTGATAATTGAAAAAAAAAACAAGTAAACTATTGATAATGGAAAAGAAACAAGTAAAATATTGATAATTGAAAAAAAAACAAGTAAAATATTGATAATTGAAAAAAAAAACAAGTAAAATATTGATAATTGAAAAAAAAACAAGTAAAATATTGATAATTGAAAAAAAAACAAGTAAAATATTGATAATTGAAATAAAAACAAGTAAAATATTGATAATTGAAAAAAAAAACAAGTAAAATATTGATAATTGAAAAAAAACAAGTAAAATATTGATAATTGAAAAAAAAACAAGTCAAATATTGATAATTGAAAAAAAACAAGTAAAATATTGATAATTGAAAAAAAAACAAGTAAAATATTGATAATTGAAAAAAAAACAAGTAAAATATTGATGATTGAAAAAAAAACAAGGAAAATATTGATAATAAAAAAAAAAGTAAAATATTGATAATTGAAAAAAAAACAAGTAAAATATTGATAATTGAAAAAAAAACAAGTAAACTATTGATAATGGAAAAAAAACAAGTAAATTATTGATAATTGAAAAAAAAACAAGTAAAATATTGATAATTGAAAAAAAAACAAGTAAAATATTGATAATTGAAAAAAAAACAAGTAAAATATTGATAATTGAAAAAAAAAAGTAAAATATTCAGATTTAAACAAAAAAACAAGTAAAATATTGATAATTGAAAAAAAAAAGTAAAATATTGATACTTGAAAAAAAAAACAAGTAAAATATTGATCATTGAAAAAAAACAAGTAAAATATTGATAATTGAAAAAAAAACAAGTAAAATATTGATAATTTAAAAAAAAACAAGTAAAATATTGATAATTGAAAAAAAAACAAGTAAAATATTGATAATTGAAAAATAAACAAGTAAAATATTGATAATTGAAAAAAAAACAAGTAAAATATTGATAATTGAAAAAAAAACAAGTAAAATATTGATGATTGAAAAAAAAACAAGTAAAATATTGATAATAAAAAAAAAAGTAAAATATTGATAATTGAAAAAAAAAACAAGTAAAATATTGATAATTGAAAAAAAACAAGTAAACTATTGATAATGGAAAAAAAACAAGTAAAATATTGATAATTGAAAAAAAACAAGTAAAATATTGATAATTGAAAAGAAAACTAGTAAAATATTGATAATTGAAAAAAACAAGTAAAATATTGATAATTGAAAAAAAAACATAGTAAAATATTGATAATTGAATAAAAAAAACAAGTAAAATATTGATAATTGAAAAAAAACAAGTAAAATATTGATAATTGAAAAAAAAAACAAGTAAAATATTGATAATGGAAAAAAAACAAGTAAAATATTGATAAAAAAAAAACAAGTAAAATATTGATAATTGAAAAAAAAAACAAGTAAAATATTGATAATTGAAAAAAAAACAAGTAAAATATTGATAATTGAAAAAAAACAAGTAAAATATTGATAATTGAAAAAAAAACAAGTAAAATATTGATAATTGAAAAAAAAAACAAGTAAAATATTGATAATTGAAAAACAAAACAAGTCAAATATTGATAATTGAAAAAAAAACAAGTAAAATATTGATAATTGAAAAAAAAACAAGTAAAATATTGATAATTGAAAAAAAAAACAAGTAAAATATTGATAATTGAAAAAAAACAAGTAAAATATTGATTATTGAATAAAAAAACAAGTAAAATATTGATAATTGAAAAAAAAACAAGTAAAATATTGATAATTGAAAAAAAAAACAAGTAAAATATTGATAATTGAAAAAAAAACAAGTAAAATATTGATAATTGAAAAAAAAACAAGTAAAATATTGATAATTGAAAAAAAAACAAGTAAAATATTGATAATTGAAAAAAAACAAGTAAAATATTGATAATTGAAAAAAAAACAAGTAAAATATTGATGATTAAAAAAAAACAAGTAAAATATTGATAATAAAAAAAAAGTAAAATATTGATAATTGAAAAAAAAAAACAAGTAAAATATTTATAATTGAAAAAAAAACAAGTAAACTATTGATAATGGAAAAAAAACAAGTAAAATATTGATAATTGAAAAAAAACAAGTAAAATATTGATAATTCAAAAGAAAACTAGTAAAATATTGATAATTGAAAAAAACAAGTAAAATATTGATCATTGAAAAAAAAACCAAGTAAAATATTGATAATTGAATAAAAAAAACAAGAAAAATATTGATAATTGAAAAAAAAACAAGTAAAATATTGATAATTGAAAAAAAAAACAAGTAAAATATTGATAATTGAAAAAAAAAAAACAAGTAAAATATTGATAATTGAAAAAAAAACAAGTAAAATATTGATAATTTAAAAAAAAACAAGTAAAATATTGATGATTGAAAAAAAAACAAGTAAAATATTGATAAAAAAAAAAGTAAAATATTGATAATTAAAAAAAAAAACAAGTAAAATATTGATAATTGAAAAAAAAACAAGTAAACTATTAATAATGGAAAAAAAACAAGTAAAATATTGATAATTGAAAAAAAAACAAGTAAAATATTGATAATTGAAAAAAAAACAAGTAAAATATTGATAATTGAAAAAAAAACAAGTAAAATATTGATAATTGAAAAAAAACAAGTAAAATATTGATAATTGAAAAAAAAACAAGTAAAATATTGATAATTGAAAAAAAAAACAAGTAAAATATTGATAATTGAAAAAAAAACAACTAAAATATTGATGATTGAAAAAAAAACAAGTAAAATATTGATAATAAAAAAAAAAGTAAAATATTGATAATTGAAAAAAAAAACCAAGTAAAATATTGATAATTGAAAAAAAAAACAAGTAAACTATTGATAATGGAAAAAAAACAAGTAAAATATTGATAATTGAAAAAAAAACAAGTAAAATATTGATAATTGAAAAAAAAAACAAGTAAAATATTGATAATTGAAAAAAAAACAAGTAAATATTGATAATTGAAAAAAAAACAAGTAAAATATTGATAATTGAAAAAAAAACAAGTAAAATATTGATAATTGAAAAAAAAAACAAGTAAAATATTGATAATTGAAAAACAAAACAAGTCAAATATTGATAATTGAAAAAAAAACAAGTAAAATATTGATAATTGAAAAAAAAAACAAGTAAAATATTGATAATTGAAAAAAAAACAAGTAAAATATTGATAATTGAAAAAAAACAAGTAAAATATTGATAATTGAAAAAAAAACAAGTAAAATATTGATAATTGAACTAATACAAGTAAAATATTGATAATTGAAAAAAAAACAAGTAAAATATTGATAATTGAAAAAAAAACGAGTAAAATATTGATAATTGAAAAAAAAAAACAAGTACAATATTGATAATTAAAAAAAAACAAGTAAAATATTGATAATTGAAAAAAACAAGTAAAATATTGATAATTGAAAAAAAAACAAGTAAAATATTGATAATTGAAAAAAAACAAGTAAAATATTGATAATTGAAAAAAAAAACAAGTAAAATATTGATAATTGAAAAAAAAACAAGTAAAATATTGATAATTGAAAAAAAACAAGTAAAATATTGATAATTGAAAAAAAACAAGTAAAATATTGATAATTGAAAAAAAAACAAGTAAAGTATTGATAATTCAAAAAAAACAAGTAAAATATTGATAATTGAAAAAAAAACAAGTAAAATATTGATAATTGAAAAAAAAAACAAGTAAAATATGGATAAATAAAAACACAAAAGTAGAATATTGATAATTGAAAAAAAAACAAGTAAAATATTGCTAATTGAAAAAAAAACAAGTAAAATATTGATAATGGAAAAAAAAACAAGTAAAATATTGATAATTGAAAAAAAACAAGTAAAATATTGATAATTGAAAAAAAAACAAGTAAAATATTGATAATTGAAAAAAAAACAAGTAAAATATTGATAATTGAAAAAAAAAAGTAAAATATTCAGATTTAAACAAAAAAACAAGTAAAATATTGATAATTGAAAAAAAAAAGTAAAATATTGATACTTGAAAAAAAAACAAGTAAAATATTGATAATTGAAAAAAAACAAGTAAAATATTGATAATTTAAAAAAAAAACAAGTAAAATATTGATAATTGAAAAAAAAACAAGTAAAATATTGATAATTGAAAAAAAAACAAGTAAAATATTGATAATTGAAAAAAAAACAAGTAAAATATTGATAATTGAAAAAAAAACAAGTAAAATATTGATAATTGAAAAAAAAAACAAGTAAAATATTGATGATTGAAAAAAAAACAAGTAAAATATTGATAATAAAAAAAAAAGTAAAATATTGATAATTGAAAAAAAAAACAAGTAAAATATTGATAATTGAAAAAAAAAACAAGTAAACTATTGATAATGGAAAAAAAACAAGTAAAATATTGATAATTGAAAAAAAACAAGTAAAATATTGATAATTGAAAAGAAAACTAGTAAAATATTGATAATTGAAAAAAACACGTAAAATATTGATGATTGAAAAAAAAACAAGTAAAATATTGATAATAAAAAAAAAGTAAAATATTGATAATTGAAAAAAAAAACAAGTAAAATATTGATAATTGAAAAAAAAAACAAGTAAAATATTGATAATGGAAAAAAAACAAGTAAAATATTGATAAAAAAAAAACAAGTAAAATATTGATAATTGAAAAAAAAAACAAGTAAAATATTGATAATTGAAAAAAAAAACAAGTAAAATATTGATAATTGAAAAAAAACAAGTAAAATATTGATAATTGAAAAAAAAACAAGTAAAATATTGATAATTGAAAAAAAAACAAGTAAAATATTGATAATTGAAAAACAAAACAAGTCAAATATTGATAATTGAAAAAAAAACAAGTAAAATATTGATAATTGAAAAAAAAACAAGTAAAATATTGATAATTGAAAAAAAAAACAAGTAAAATATTGATAATTGAAAAAAAACAAGTAAAATATTGATTATTGAATAAAAAAACAAGTAAAATATTGATAATTGAAAAAAAAACAAGTAAAATATTTATAATTGAAAAAAAAACAAGTAAAATATTGATAATTGAAAAAAAAACAAGTAAAATATTGATAATTGAAAAAAAAACAAGTAAAATATTGATAATTGAAAAAAAAACAAGTAAAATATTGATAATTGAAAAAAAACAAGTAAAATATTGATAATTGAAAAAAAAACAAGTAAAATATTGATGATTGAAAAAAAAACAAGTAAAATATTGATAATAAAAAAAAAAGTAAAATATTGATAATTGAAAAAAAAAAACAAGTAAAATATTTATAATTGAAAAAAACAAGTAAACTATTGATAATGGAAAAAAAACAAGTAAAATATTGATAATTGAAAAAAAACAAGTAAAATATTGATAATTCAAAAGAAAACTAGTAAAATATTGATAATTGAAAAAAACAAGTAAAATATTGATCATTGAAAAAAAAACCAAGTAAAATATTGATAATTGAATAAAAAAAACAAGAAAAATATTGATAATTGAAAAAAAAAACAAGTAAAATATTGATAATTGAAAAAAAAAACAAGTAAAATATTGATAATTGAAAAAAAAAAACAAGTAAAATATTGATAATTGAAAAAAAACAAGTAAAATATTGATAATTGAAAAAAAAACAAGTAAAATATTGATGATTGAAAAAAAAACAAGTAAAATATTGATAAAAAAAAAAGTAAAATATTGATAATTAAAAAAAAAAACAAGTAAAATATTGATAATTGAAAAAAAAACAAGTAAAATATTGATAATTGAAAAAAAACAAGTAAAATATTGATAATTGAAAAAAAAAACAAGTAAAATATTGATAATTGAAAAAAAACAAGTAAAATATTGATTATTGAAAAAAAAACAGGTAAAATATTGATAATTGAAAAAAAAACAAGTAAAATATTGATAAATAAAAACACAAAAGTAGAATATTGATAATTGAAAAAAAACAAGTAAAATATTGATAATTGAAAAAAAAACAAGTAAAATATTGATAATTGAAAAAAAAACAAGTAAAATATTGATAATTGAAAAAAAAAACAAGTAAAATATTGATAATTGAAAAAAAAAACAAGTAAAATATTGATAATTGAAAAAAAACAAGTAAAATATTGATTATTGAAAAAAAAACAGGTAAAATATTGATAATTGAAAAAAAAACAAGTAAAATATTGATAAATAAAAACACAAAAGTAGAATATTGATAATTGAAAAAAAAACAAGTAAAATATTGATAATTGAAAAAAAAACAAGTAAAATATTGATAATTGAAAAAAAACAAGTAAAATATTGATAATTGAAAAAAAAAACAAGTAAAATATTGATAATTGAAAAAAAACAAGTAAAATATTGATTATTGAAAAAAAAAACAAGTAAAATATTGATAATTGAAAAAAAAACAAGTAAAATATTGATAATTGAAAAAAAAACAAGTAAAATATTGATAATTGAAAAAAAAACAAGTAAAATATTGATAATTGAAAAAAAAACAAGTAAAATATTGATAATTGAAAAAAAAACAAGTAAAATATTGATAATTGAAAAAAAAACAAGTAAAATATTGATGATTGAAAAAAAAACAAGTAAAATATTGATAATAAAAAAAAAAGTAAAATATTTATAATTGAAAAAAAAAACAAGTAAAATATTGATAATTGAAAAAAAAACAAGTAAACTATTGATAATGGAAAAAAAACAAGTAAAATATTGATAATTGAAAAAAAACAAGTAAAATATTGATAATTGAAAAGAAAACTAGTAAAATATTGATAATTGAAAAAAACAAGTAAAATATTGATAATTGAAAAAAAAAACAAGTAAAATATTGATAATTGAATAAAAAAAACAAGTAAAATATTGATAATTGAAAAAAAAACAAGTAAAATATTGATAATTGAAAAAAAAACAAGTAAAATATTGATAATTGAAAAAAAAACAAGTAAAATATTGATAATTGAAAAAAAAACAAGTAAAATATTGATAATTGAAAAAAAAACAAGTAAAATATTGATAATTGAAAAAAAAAACAAGTAAAATATTGATAATTGAAAAAAAACAAGTAAAATATTGATTATTGAAAAAAAAACAAGTAAAATATTGATAATTGAAAAAAAAACAAGTAAAATATTGATAAATAAAAACACAAAAGTAGAATATTGATAATTGAAAAAAAAACAAGTAAAATATTGATAATTGAAAAAAAAACAAGTAAACTATTGATAATGGAAAAAAAACAAGTAAAATATTGATAATTGAAAAAAAAACAAGTAAAATATTGATAATTGAAAAGAAAACTAGTAAAATATTGATAATTGAAAAAAACAAGTAAAATATTGATAATTGAAAAAAAAAACAAGTAAAATATTGATAATTGAATAAAAAAAACAAGTAAAATATTGATAATTGAAAAAAAAACAAGTAAAATATTGATAATTGAAAAAAAAAACGAGTAAAATATTGATAATTGAAAAAAAAAAACAAGTAAAATATTGATAATTGAAAAAAAAACAAGTAAAATATTGATAATTGAAAAAAAAACAAGTAAAATATTGATAATTGAAAAAAAAACAAGTAAAATATTGATAATTGAAAAAAAAACAAGTAAAATATTGATAATTGAAAAAAAACAAGTAAAATATTGATTATTGAATAAAAAAACAAGTAAAATATTGATAATTGAATAAAAAAAACAAGTAAAATATTGATAATTGAAAAAAAACAAGTAAAATATTGATAATTGAAAAAAAAACAAGTAAAATATTGATAAGTGAAATAAAAACAAGTAAAATATTGATAATTGAAAAAAAAACAAGTAAAATATTGATAATTGAAATAAAAACAAGTAAAATATTGATAATTGAAAAAAAAACAAGTAAAATGTTGATAATTGAAAAAAAACAAATAAAATATTGATAATTGAAAAAAAACAAGTAAAATATTGATAATTGAAAAAAAACAAGTAAAATATTGATAATTGAAAAAAAAACAAGTAAAATATTGATAATTGAAAAAAAAACAAGTAAAATATTGATAATTGAAAAAAAAACAAGTAAAATATTGATAATTGAAAAAAAAAAAATAAAATATAGATAATTAAAAAAAAAAAAAGTGAAATATGGATAATTGAAAAACAAAACAAGTAAAATATTGATAATTGAAAAAAAAAACAAGTAAAATATTGATAATTGAAAAAAAAAAACAAGTAAAATATTGATAATTGAAAAAACAAACAAGTAAAATATTGATAATTGAATAAAAAAACAAGTAAAATATTGTTAATTGAAAAAAAAAAACAAGTAAATATTGATAATTGAAAAAAAAAAAGTAAAATATTGATAATTGAAAAAAAAACAAGTAAAATATTGATAATTGAAAAAAAAAACAAGTAAAATATTGATAATTGAAAAAAAAACAAGTAAAATATTGACAATTGAAAAAAAAAAACAAGTAAAATATTGATAATTGAAAAAAAAACAAGTAAAATATTGATAATTGAAAAAAAACAAGTAAAATATTGATTATTGAAAAAAAAACAAGTAAAATATTGATAATTGAAAAAAAAACAAGTAAAATATTGATAATTGAAAAAAAAACAAGTAAAATATTGATAATTGAAAAAAAAACAAGTGAAATATTGATAATTGAACAAAAAAAAAGTAAAATATTGATAATTGAAAAAAAAAACGAGTAAAATATTGATAATTGAAAAAAAACAAGTAAAATATTGATAATTGAAAAAAAAACAAGTAAAATATTGATAATTGAAAAAAAACAAGTAAAATATTGATAATTGAAAAAAAACAAGTAAAATATTGATAATTGAAAAAAAAACAAGTAAAATATTGATAATTGAAAAAAAAACAAGTAAAATATTGATAAGTGAAAAAAAACAAGTAAAATATTGATAATTGAAAAAAAACAAGTAAAATATTGATAATTGAAAAAAAACAAGTAAAATATTGATAATTGAAAAAAAAACAAGTAAAGTATTGATAATTTAAAAAAAACAAGTAAAATATTGATAATTGAAAAAAAACCAAGTAAAATATTGATAATTGAAAAAAAAACAAGTAAAATATTGATAAATAAAAACACAAAAGTAGAATATTGATAATTGAAAAAAAAACAAGTAAAATATTGATAATTGAAAAAAAAACAAGTAAAATATTGATAATTAAAAAAAAACAAGTAAAATATTGATAATTGAAAAAAAAACAAGTAAAATATTGATAATTGAAAAAAAACAAGTAAAATATTGATTATTGAAAAAAAAACAAGTAAAATATTGATAATTGAAAAAAAAACAAGTAAAATATTGATAATTGAAAAAAAAACAAGTAAAATATTGATAATTGAAAAAAAAACAAGTAAAATATTGATAATTGAAAAAAAAACAAGTAAAATATTGATAATTGAAAAAAAAAACAAGTAAAATATTGATAATTGAAAAAAAAACAAGTAAAATATTGATAATTGAAAAAAAAAAGTAAAATATTAGGATTTAAACAAAAAAACAAGTAAAATATTGATGATTGAAAAAAAAAAGTAAAATATTGATACTTGAAAAAAAAACAAGGGAAATATTGATAATTGAAAAAAAAACAAGTAAAATATTGATAATTGAAAAAAAAACAAGTAAAATATTGATAATTTAAAAAAAACAACAAGTAAAATATTGATAATTGAAAAAAAACAAGTAAAATATTGATAATTGAAAAAAAAACAAGTAAAATATTGATAATTGAAAAAAAAACAAGTAAAATATTGATAATTGAAAAAAAAACAAGTACAATATTGATAATTAAAAAAAAAACAAGTAAAATATTGATAATTGAAAAAAAACAAGTAAAATATTGATAATTAAAAAAAACAAGTAAAATATTGATAATTGAAAAAAAAACAAGTAAAATATTGATAATTGAAATAAAAACAAGTAAAATATTGATAATTGAAAAAAAACAAGTAAAATATTGATAATTGAAAAAAAAGCAAGTAAAATATTGATAATTGAAAAAAAAACAAGTAAAATATTGATAAGTGAAATAAAAACAAGTAAAATATTGATAATTGAAAAAAAAACAAGTAAAATATTGATAATTGAAAAAAAAACAAGTAAAATATTGATAATTGAAATAAAAACAAGTAAAATATTGATAATTGAAAAAAAAACAAGTAAAATGTTGATAATTGAAAAAAAACAAGTAAAATATTGATAATTGAAAAAAAAACAAGTAAAATATTGATAATTGAAAAAAAAACAAGTTAAATATTGATAATTGAAAAAAAAACAAGTAAAATATTGATAATTGAAAAAAAAACAAGTAAAATATTGATAATTGAAAAAACAAACAAGTAAAATATTGATAATTGAAAAAACAAACAAGTAAAATATTGATAATTGCATAAAAAAACAAGTAAAATATTGATAATTGAAAATAAACACAAGTAAATATTGATAATTGAAAAAAAAACAAGTAAAATATTGATAATTGAAAAAAAAACAAGTAAAATATTGATAATTAAAAAAAAAACAAGTAAAATATTGATAATTGAAAAAAAAACAAGTAAAATATTGACAATTGAAAAAAAAAACAAGTAAAATATTGATAATTGAAAAAAAAACAAGTAAAATATTGATAATTGAAAAAAAAACAAGTAAAATATTGATAATTTAAAAAAAAACAAGTAAAATATTGATAATTGAAAAAAAAACAAGTAAAATATTGATAAGTGAAACAAAACAAGTAAAATATTGATAATTGAAAAAAAAACAAGTAAAATATTGACAATTGAAAAAAAAACAAGTAAAATATTGATAATTGAAAAAAAAAACGAGTAAAATATTGATAATTGAAAAAAAACAAGTAAAATATTGATAATTGAAAAAAAAACAAGTAAAATATTGATTATTGAAAAAAAACAAGTAAAATATTGAACAAAAAAAAAGTAAAATATTGATAATTAAAAAAAAACAAGTAAAATATTGATAATTGAAAAAAAAACAAGTAAAATATTGATAATTGAAAAAAACACAAGTAAAATATTGATAAGTAAAAAAAAACAAGTAAAATATTGATAATTAAAAAAAACAAGGGAAATATTGATAATTGAAAAAAAAACAAGTAAAATATTGATAATTGAAAAAAAAACAAGTAAAATATTGATAAGTGAAACAAAACAAGTAAAATATTGATAATTGAAAAAAAAACAAGTAAAATAGTGATAATTGAAAAAAAAACAAGTAAAATATTGATAATTGAAAAAAAAACAAGTACAATATTGATAATTAAAAAAAAACAAGTAAAATATTGATAATTGAAAAAAAACAAGTAAAATATTGATAATTAAAAAAAACAAGTAAAATATTGATAATTGAAAAAAAAACAAGTAAAATATTGATAATTGAAATAAAAAAAAGTAAAATATTGATAATTGAAAAAAAACAAGTAAAATATTGATAATTGAAAAAAAAACAAGTAAAATATTGATAATTGAAAAAAAAGCAAGTAAAATATTGATAATTGAAAAAAAAACAAGTAAAATATTGATAATTGAAATAAAAACAAGTAAAATATTGATAATTGAAAAAAAAACAAGTAAAATATTGATAATTGAAAAAAAAACAAGTAAAATATTGATAATTGAAATAAAAACAAGTAAAATATTGATAATTGAAAAAAAAATCAAGTAAAATGTTGATAATTGAAAAAAAACAAGTAAAATATTGATAATTGAAAAAAAACAAGTAAAATATTGATAATTGAAAAAAAAACAAGTAAAATATTGATAATTGAAAAAAAAACAAGTTAAATATTGATAATTGAAAAAAAAACAAGTAAAATATTGATAATTGAAAAAAAACAAGTAAAATATTGATAATTGAAAAAAAAACAAGTAAAATATTGATAATTAAAAAAAAAAACAAGTAAAATATGGATAATTGAAAAACAAAACAAGTAAAATATTGATAATTGAAAAAAAAAACAAGTAAAATATTGATAATTGAAAAAAAAACAAGTAAAATATTGATAATTAAAAAAACAAACAAGTAAAATATTGATAATTGAAAAAAAAACAAGTAAAATATTGATAATTGAAAAAAAAACAAGTAAAATATTGATAATTGAAAAAAAACAAGTAAAATATTGATTATTGAATAAAAAAACAAGTAAAATATTGATAATTGAAAAAAAAACAAGTAAAATATTGATAATTGAAAAAAAAAACAAGTAAAATATTGATAATTGAAAAAAAAACAAGTAAAATATTGATAATTGAAAAAAAACAAGTAAAATATTGATAATTGAAAAAAAAACAAGTAAAATATTAATGATTGAAAAAAAAACAAGTAAAATATTGATAATAAAAAAAAAGTAAAATATTGATAATTGAAAAAAAAAACAAGTAAAATATTGATAATTGAAAAAAAAACAAGTAAACTATTGATAATGGAAAAAAAACAAGTAAAATATTGATAATTGAAAAAAAACAAGTAAAATATTGATAATTGAAAAGAAAACTATTTAAATATTGATAATTGAAAAAAACAAGTAAAATATTGATAATTGAAAAAAAAAACAAGTAAAATATTGATAATTGAATAAAAAAAACAAGTAAAATATTGATAATTGAAAAAAAAACAAGTAAAATATTGATAATTGAAAAAAAAACAAGTAAAATATTGATAATTGAAAAAAAAAACAAGTAAAATATTGATAATTGAAAAAAAAAACAAGTAAAATATTGATAATTGAAAAAAAAACAAGTAAAATATTGATGATTGAAAAAAAAACAAGTAAAATATTGATAATAAAAAAAAAGTAAAATATTGATAATTAAAAAAAAAACAAGTAAAATATTGATAATTGAAAAAAAAAACAAGTAAACTATTGATAATGGAAAAAAAACAAGTAAAATATTGATAATTGAAAAAAAAACAAGTAAAATATTGATAATTGAAAAAAAAACAAGTAAAATATTGATAATTGAAAAAAAAACAAGTAAAATATTGATAATTGAAAAAAAAACAAGTAAAATATTGATAATTGAAAAAAAAACAAGTAAAATATTGATAATTGAAAAAAAAAACAAGTAAAATATTGATAATTGAAAAAAAACAAGTAAAATATTGATTATTGAAAAAAAACAAGTAAAATATTGATAATTGAAAAAAAAACAAGTAAAATATTGATAATTGAAAAAAAACAAGTAAAATATTGATAATTGAAAAAAAAAACAAGTAAAATATTGATAATTGAAAAAAAAACAAGTAAAATATTGATAATTGAAAAAAAAACAAGTAAAATATTGATAATTGAAAAAAAAACAAGTAAAATATTGATGATTGAAAAAAAAACAAGTAAAATATTGATAATAAAAAAAAAGTAAAATATTGATAATTGAAAAAAAAAACAAGTAAAATATTGATAATTGAAAAAAAAAACAAGTAAACTATTGATAATGGAAAAAAAACAAGTAAAATATTGATAATTGAAAAAAAACAAGTAAAATATTGATAATTGAAAAGAAAACTAGTAAAATATTGATAATTGAAAAAAACAAGTAAAATATTGATAATTGAAAAAAAAACCAAGTAAAATATTGATAATTGAATAAAAAAAACAAGTAAAATATTGATAATTGAAAAAAAACAAGTAAAATATTGATAATTGAAAAAAAAACAAGTAAAATATTGATAAGTGAAATAAAAACAAGTAATATATTGATAATTGAAAAAAAAACAAGTAAAATATTGATAATTGAAATAAAAACAAGTAAAATATTGATAATTGAAAAAAAAAACAAGTAAAATGTTGATAATTGAAAAAAAACAAATAAAATATTGATAATTGAAAAAAAACAAGTAAAATATTGATAATTGAAAAAAAACAAGTAAAATATTGATAATTGAAAAAAAAACAAGTTAAATATTGATAATTGAAAAAAAAACAAGTAAAATATTGATAATTGAAAAAAAAACAAGTAAAATATTGATAATTGAAAAAAAATAAATAAAATATGGATAATTAAAAAAAAAAAAGTGAAATATCGATAATTGAAAAACAAAACAAGTAAAATATTGATAATTGAAAAAAAAAACAAGTAAAATATTGATAATTGAAAAAAAAAACAAGTAAAATATTGATAATTGAAAAAACAAACAAGTAAAATATTGATAATTGAATAAAAAAACGAGTAAAATATTGTTAATTGAAAAAAAAAACAAGTAAATATTGATAATTGAAAAAAAAAACAAGTAAAATATTGATAATTGAAAAAAAAACAAGTAAAATATTGACAATTGAAAAAAAAAACAAGTAAAATATTGATAATTGAAAAAAAAACAAGTAAAATATTGATAATTGAAAAAAAAACAAGTAAAATATTGATAATTGAAAAGAAAACAAGTAAAATATTGATAATTGAAAAAAAAACAAGTAAAATATTGATAATTGAAAAAAAAACAAGTAAAATATTGATAATTGAAAAAAAAACAAGTGAAATATTGATAATTGAACAAAAAAAAAGTAAAATATTGATAATTGAAAAAAAAAACGAGTAAAATATTGATAATTGAAAAAAAACAAGTAAAATATTGATAATTGAAAAAAAAACAAGTAAAATATTGATAATTGAAAAAAAACAAGTAAAATATTGATAATTGAAAAAAAACAAGTAAAATATTGATAATTGAAAAAAAAACAAGTAAAATATTGATAATTGAAAAAAAAACAAGTAAAATATTGATAAGTGAAAAAAAAACAAGTAAAATATTGATAATTGAAAAAAAACAAGTAAAATATTGATAATTGAAAAAAAACAAGTAAAATATTGATAATTGAAAAAAAAACAAGTAAAGTATTGATAATTTAAAAAAAACAAGTAAAATATTGATAATTGAAAAAAAAACAAGTAAAATATTGATAATTGAAAAAAAAACAAGTAAAATATTGATAAATAAAAACACAAAAGTAGAATATTGATAATTGAAAAAAAAACAAGTAAAATATTGATAATTGAAAAAAAAACAAGTAAAATATTGATAATTAAAAAAAAACAAGTAAAATATTGATAATTGAAAAAAAAACAAGTAAAATATTGATAATTGAAAAAAAACAAGTAAAATATTGATTATTGAAAAAAAAACAAGTAAAATATTGATAATTGAAAAAAAAACAAGTAAAATATTGATAATTGAAAAAAAAACAAGTAAAATATTGATAATTGAAAAAAAAACAAGTAAAATATTGATAATTGAAAAAAAACCAAGTAAAATATTGATAATTGAAAAAAAAAAACAAGTAAAATATTGATAATTGAAAAAAAAACAAGTAAAATATTGATAATTGAAAAAAAAAAGTAAAATATTAGGATTTAAACAAAAAAAACAAGTAAAATATTGATAATTGAAAAAAAAACAAGGGAAATATTGATAATTGAAAAAAAAACAAGTAAAATATTGATAATTGAAAAAAAAACAAGTAAAATATTGATAATTTAAAAAAAACAACAAGTAAAATATTGATAATTGAAAAAAAAACAAGTAAAATATTGATAATTGAAAAAAAAACAAGTAAAATATTGATAATTGAAAAAAAAACAAGTAAAATATTGATAATTGAAAAAAAAACAAGTACAATATTGATAATTAAAAAAAAAACAAGTAAAATATTGATAATTGAAAAAAAACAAGTAAAATATTGATAATTAAAAAAAACAAGTAAAATATTGATAATTGAAAAAAAAACAAGTAAAATATTGATAATTGAAATAAAAACAAGTAAAATATTGATAATTGAAAAAAAACAAGTAAAATATTGATAATTGAAAAAAAAGCAAGTAAAATATTGATAATTGAAAAAAAAACAAGTAAAATATTGATAAGTGAAATAAAAACAAGTAAAATATTGATAATTGAAAAAAAAACAAGTAAAATATTGATAATTGAAAAAAAACAAGTAAAATATTGATAATTGAAATAAAAACAAGTAAAATATTGATAATTGAAAAAAAAAACAAGTAAAATGTTGATAATTGAAAAAAAACAAGTAAAATATTGATAATTGAAAAAAAACAAGTAAAATATTGATAATTGAAAAAAAAACAAGTTAAATATTGATAATTGAAAAAAAAACAAGTAAAATATTGATAATTGAAAAAAAAACAAGTAAAATATTGATAATTGAAAAAACAAACAAGTAAAATATTGATAATTGAAAAAACAAACAAGTAAAATATTGATAATTGCATAAAAAAACAAGTAAAATATTGATAATTGAAAATAAACACAAGTAAATATTGATAATTGAAAAAAAAACAAGTAAAATATTGATAATTGAAAAAAAAACAAGTAAAATATTGATAATTAAAAAAAAAAACAAGTAAAATATTGATAATTGAAAAAAAAACAAGTAAAATATTGACAATTGAAAAAAAAACAAGTAAAATATTGATAATTGAAAAAAAACAAGTAAAATATTGATAATTGAAAAAAAAACAAGTAAAATATTGATAATTTAAAAAAAACAAGTAAAATATTGATAATTGAAAAAAAAACAAGTAAAATATTGATAAGTGAAACAAAACAAGTAAAATATTGATAATTGAAAAAAAAACAAGTAAAATATTGATAAGTGAAACAAAACAAGTAAAATATTGATAATTGAAAAAAAAACAAGTAAAATAGTGATAATTGAAAAAAAAACAAGTAAAATATTGATAATTGAAAAAAAAACAAGTAAAATATTGATAATTAAAAAAAAACAAGTAAAATATTGATAATTGAAAAAAAAACAAGTAAAATATTGATAATTGAAAAAAAACAAGTAAAATATTGATTATTGAAAAAAAAACAAGTAAAATATTGATAATTGAAAAAAAAACAAGTAAAATATTGATAATTGAAAAAAAAACAAGTAAAATATTGATAATTGAAAAAAAAACAAGTAAAATATTGATAATTGAAAAAAAAACAAGTAAAATATTGATAATTGAAAAAAAAAAACAAGTAAAATATTGATAATTGAAAAAAAAACAAGTAAAATATTGATAATTGAAAAAAAAGTAAAATATTAGGATTTAAACAAAAAAACAAGTAAAATATTGATAATTGAAAAAAAAAAAGTAAAATATTGATACTTGAAAAAAAAACAAGGGAAATATTGATAATTGAAAAAAAAACAAGTAAAATATTGATAATTGAAAAAAAAACAAGTAAAATATTGATAATTTAAAAAAAACAACAAGTAAAATATTGATAATTGAAAAAAAAACAAGTAAAATATTGATAATTGAAAAAAAAACAAGTAAAATATTGATAATTGAAAAAAAAACAAGTAAAATATTGATAATTGAAAAAAAAACAAGTACAATATTGATAATTAAAAAAAAAACAAGTAAAATATTGATAATTGAAAAAAAACAAGTAAAATATTGATAATTAAAAAAAACAAGTAAAATATTGATAATTGAAAAAAAAACAAGTAAAATATTGATAATTGAAATAAAAACAAGTAAAATATTGATAATTGAAAAAAAACAAGTAAAATATTGATAATTGAAAAAAAAGCAAGTAAAATATTGATAATTGAAAAAAAAACAAGTAAAATATTGATAAGTGAAATAAAAACAAGTAAAATATTGATAATTGAAAAAAAACAAGTAAAATATTGATAATTGAAAAAAAAACAAGTAAAATATTGATAATTTAAAAAAAAACAAGTAAAATATTGATAAGTGAAACAAAACAAGTAAAATATTGATAATTGAAAAAAAAACAAGTAAAATATTGACAATTGAAAAAAAAACAAGTAAAATATTGATAATTGAAAAAAAAAACGAGTAAAATATTGATAATTGAAAAAAAACAAGTAAAATATTGATAATTGAAAAAAAAACAAGTAAAATATTGATTATTGAAAAAAAACAAGTAAAATATTGAACAAAAAAAAAGTAAAATATTGATAATTAAAAAAAAACAAGTAAAATATTGATAATTGAAAAAAAAACAAGTAAAATATTGATAATTGAAAAAAACACAAGTAAAATATTGATAAGTAAAAAAAAACAAGTAAAATATTGATAATTAAAAAAAACAAGGGAAATATTGATAATTGAAAAAAAAACAAGTAAAATATTGATAATTGAAAAAAAAACAAGTAAAATATTGATAAGTGAAACAAAACAAGTAAAATATTGATAATTGAAAAAAAAACAAGTAAAATAGTGATAATTGAAAAAAAAACAAGTAAAATATTGATAATTGAAAAAAAAACAAGTAAAATATTGATAATTAAAAAAAAACAAGTAAAATATTGATAATTGAAAAAAAAACAAGTAAAATATTGATAATTGAAAAAAAAACAAGTAAAATATTGATTATTGAAAAAAAAACAAGTAAAATATTGATAATTGAAAAAAAAACAAGTAAAATATTGATAATTGAAAAAAAAACAAGTAAAATATTGATAATTGAAAAAAAAAAACAAGTAAAATATTGATAATTGAAAAAAAAACAAGTAAAATATTGATAATTGAAAAAAAAACAAGTAAAATATTGATAATTGAAAAAAAACAAGTAAAATATTGATTATTGAAAAAAAAACAAGTAAAATATTGATAATTGAAAAAAAAACAAGTAAAATATTGATGATTGAAAAAAAAACAAGTAAAATATTGATAATAAAAAAAAAGTAAAATATTGATAATTAAAAAAAAAAACAAGTAAAATATTGATAATTGAAAAAAAACAAGTAAAATATTGATAATTGAAAAAAAAAACAAGTAAAATATTGATAATTGAAAAAAAACAAGTAAAATATTGATTATTGAAAAAAAAACAAGTAAAATATTGATAATTGAAAAAAAAACAAGTAAAATATTGATAATTGAAAAAAAAACAAGTAAAATATTGATAATTGAAAAAAAAACAAGTAAAATATTGATAATTGAAAAAAAAACAAGTAAAATATTGATAATTGAAAAAAAAACAAGTAAAATATTGATAATTGAAAAAAATAAAATAAAATATGGATAATTAAAAAAAAAAAGTGAAATATGGATAATTGAAAAACAAAACAAGTAAAATATTGATAATTGAAAAAAAAAACAAGTAAAATATTGATAATTGAAAAAAAAAACAAGTAAAATATTGATAATTGAAAAAACAAACAAGTAAAATATTGATAATTGAATAAAAAAACAAGTAAAATATTTTTAATTGAAAAAAAAAAACAAGTAAATATTGATAATTGAAAAAAAAAAAGTAAAATATTGATAATTGAAAAAAAAAACAAGTAAAATATTGATAATTGAAAAAAAAAACAAGTAAAATATTGATAATTGAAAAAAAAACAAGTAAAATATTGACAATTGAAAAAAAAAACAAGTAAAATATTGATTATTGAAAAAAAAAACAAGTAAAATATTGATAATTGAAAAAAAAACAAGTAAAATATTGATAATTGAAAAAAAAACAAGTAAAATATTGATAATTGAAAAAAAAACAAGTAAAATATTGATAATTGAAAAAAAAACAAGTAAAATATTGATAATTGAAAAAAAACAAGTAAAATATTGATAATTGAAAAAAAAAACAAGTAAAATATTGATGATTGAAAAAAAAACAAGTAAAATATTGATAATAAAAAAAAAAGTAAAATATTGATAATTGAAAAAAAAAACAAGTAAAATATTGATAATTGAAAAAAAAACAAGTAAACTATTGATAATGGAAAAAAAACAAGTAAAATATTGATAATTGAAAAAAAACAAGTAAAATATTGATAATTGAAAAGAAAACTAGTAAAATATTGATAATTGAAAAAAACAAGTAAAATATTGATAATTGAAAAAAAAACCAAGTAAAATATTGATAATTGAATAAAAAAAACAAGTAAAATATTGATAATTGAAAAAAAAACAAGTAAAATATTGATAATTGAAAAAAAAAACAAGTAAAATATTGATAATTGAAAAAAAAAACAAGTAAAATATTGATAATTGAAAAAAAAACAAGTAAAATATTGATAATTGAAAAAAAACAAGTAAAATATTGATGATTGAAAAAAAAACAAGTAAAATATTGATAATAAAAAAAAAGTGAAATATTGATAATTAAAAAAAAAACAAGTAAAATATTGATAATTGAAAAAAAAAAACAAGTAAACTATTGATAATGGAAAAAAAACAAGTAAAATATTGATAATTGAAAAAAAAACAAGTAAAATATTGATAATTGAAAAAAAAAACAAGTAAAATATTGATAATTGAAAAAAAAACAAGTAAAATATTGATAATTGAAAAAAAAACAAGTAAAATATTGATAATTGAAAAAAAAACAAGTAAAATATTGATAATTGAAAAAAAAAACAAGTAAAATATTGATAATTGAAAAAAAACAAGTAAAATATTGATTATTGAAAAAAAAACAAGTAAAATATTGATAATTGAAAAAAAAACAAGTAAAATATTGATAAATAAAAACACAAAAGTAGAATATTGATAATTGAAAAAAAAACAAGTAAAATATTGATAATTGAAAAAAAAACAAGTAAAATATTGATAATTGAAAAAAAACAAGTAAAATATTGATAATTGAAAAAAAAACAAGTAAAATATTGATAATTGAAAAAAAAACAAGTAAAATATTGATTATTGAAAAAAAAACAAGTAAAATATTGATGATTGAAAAAAAAACAAGTAAAATATTGATAATAAAAAAAAAGTAAAATATTGATAATTGAAAAAAAAAACAAGTAAAATATTGATAATTGAAAAAAAAACAAGTAAACTATTGATAATGGAAAAAAAACAAGTAAAATATTGATAATTGAAAAAAAACAAGTAAAATATTGATAATTGAAAAGAAAACTAGTAAAATATTGATAATTGAAAAAAACAAGTAAAATATTGATAATTGAAAAAAAAACCAAGTAAAATATTGATAATTGAATAAAAAAAACAAGTAAAATATTGATAATTGAAAAAAAACAAGTAAAATATTGATAATTGAAAAAAAAACAAGTAAAATATTGATAAGTGAAATAAAAACAAGTAATATATTGATAATTGAAAAAAAAACAAGTAAAATATTGATAATTGAAATAAAAACAAGTAAAATATTGATAATTGAAAAAAAAAACAAGTAAAATGTTGATAATTGAAAAAAAACAAATAAAATATTGATAATTGAAAAAAAACAAGTAAAATATTGATAATTGAAAAAAAACAAGTAAAATATTGATAATTGAAAAAAAAACAAGTAAAATATTGATAATTGAAAAAAAAACAAGTAAAATATTGATAATTGAAAAAAAAACAAGTAAAATATTGATAATTGAAAAAAAAAAAATAAAATATGGATAATTAAAAAAAAAAAAAGTGAAATATGGATAATTGAAAAACAAAACAAGTAAAATATTGATAATTGAAAAAAAAAACAAGTAAAATATTGATAATTGAAAAAAAAACAAGTAAAATATTGATAATTGAAAAAACAAACAAGTAAAATATTGATAATTGAATAAAAAAACAAGTAAAATATTGTTAATTGAAAAAAAAAAACAAGTAAATATTGATAATTGAAAAAAAAAAGTAAAATATTGATAATTGAAAAAAAAACAAGTAAAATATTGATAATTGAAAAAAAAAACAAGTAAAATATTGATAATTGAAAAAAAAACAAGTAAAATATTGACAATTGAAAAAAAAAACAAGTAAAATATTGATAATTGAAAAAAAAACAAGTAAAATATTGATAATTGAAAAAAAACAAGTAAAATATTGATTATTGAAAAAAAAACAAGTAAAATATTGATAATTGAAAAAAAAACAAGTAAAATATTGATAATTGAAAAAAAAACAAGTAAAATATTGATAATTGAAAAAAAAACAAGTGAAATATTGATAATTGAACAAAAAAAAAGTAAAATATTGATAATTGAAAAAAAAAACGAGTAAAATATTGATAATTGAAAAAAAACAAGTAAAATATTGATAATTGAAAAAAAAACAAGTAAAATATTGATAATTGAAAAAAAACAAGTAAAATATTGATAATTGAAAAAAAAACAAGTAAAATATTGATAAGTGAAAAAAAACAAGAAAAATATTGATAATTGAAAAAAAACAAGTAAAATATTGATAATTGAAAAAAAACAAGTAAAATATTGATAATTGAAAAAAAAACAAGTAAAGTATTGATAATTTAAAAAAAACAAGTAAAATATTGATAATTGAAAAAAAACCAAGTAAAATATTGATAATTGAAAAAAAAACAAGTAAAATATTGATAAATAAAAACACAAAAGTAGAATATTGATAATTGAAAAAAAAACAAGTAAAATATTGATAATTGAAAAAAAAACAAGTAAAATATTGATAATTAAAAAAAAACAAGTAAAATATTGATAATTGAAAAAAAAACAAGTGAAATATTGATAATTGAAAAAAAACAAGTAAAATATTGATTATTGAAAAAAAAACAAGTAAAATATTGATAATTGAAAAAAAAACAAGTAAAATATTGATAATTGAAAAAAAAACAAGTAAAATATTGATAATTGAAAAAAAAAACAAGTAAAATATTGATAATTGAAAAAAAAACAAGTAAAATATTGATAATTGAAAAAAAAAAACAAGTAAAATATTGATAATTGAAAAAAAAAACAAGTAAAATATTGATAATTGAAAAAAAAAAGTAAAATATTAGGATTTAAACAAAAAAACAAGTAAAATATTGATGATTGAAAAAAAAAAAGTAAAATATTGATACTTGAAAAAAAAACAAGGGAAATATTGATAATTGAAAAAAAAACAAGTAAAATATTGATAATTGAAAAAAAACAAGTAAAATATTGATAATTTAAAAAAAACAACAAGTAAAATATTGATAATTAAAAAAAAAACAAGTAAAATATTGATAATTGAAAAAAAAACAAGTAAAATATTGATAATTGAAAAAAAAACAAGTAAAATATTGATAATTGAAAAAAAAACAAGTACAATATTGATAATTAAAAAAAAAACAAGTAAAATATTGATAATTGAAAAAAAACAAGTAAAATATTGATAATTAAAAAAAACAAGTAAAATATTGATAATTGAAAAAAAAACAAGTAAAATATTGATAATTGAAATAAAAACAAGTAAAATATTGATAATTGAAAAAAAACAAGTAAAATATTGATAATTGAAAAAAAAGCAAGTAAAATATTGATAATTGAAAAAAAAACAAGTAAAATATTGATAAGTGAAATAAAAACAAGTAAAATATTGATAATTGAAAAAAAAACAAGTAAAATATTGATAATTGAAAAAAAACAAGTAAAATATTGATAATTGAAATAAAAACAAGTAAAATATTGATAATTGAAAAAAAAACAAGTAAAATGTTGATAATTGAAAAAAAACAAGTAAAATATTGATAATTGAAAAAAAAACAAGTAAAATATTGATAATTGAAAAAAAAACAAGTTAAATATTGATAATTGAAAAAAAAACAAGTAAAATATTGATAATTGAAAAAAAAAACAAGTAAAATATTGATAATTGAAAAAAAAACAAGTAAAATATTGACAATTGAAAAAAAAAAACAAGTAAAATATTGATAATTGAAAAAAAAACAAGTAAAATATTGATAATTGAAAAAAAACAAGTAAAATATTGATTATTGAAAAAAAAACAAGTAAAATATTGATAATTGAAAAAAAAACAAGTAAAATATTGATAATTGAAAAAAAAACAAGTAAAATATTGATAATTGAAAAAAAAACAAGTGAAATATTGATAATTGAACAAAAAAAAAGTAAAATATTGATAATTGAAAAAAAAAAACGAGTAAAATATTGATAATTGAAAAAAAACAAGTAAAATATTGATAATTGAAAAAAAAACAAGTAAAATATTGATAATTGAAAAAAAACAAGTAAAATATTGATAATTGAAAAAAAACAAGTAAAATATTGATAATTGAAAAAAAAACAAGTAAAATATTGATAATTGAAAAAAAAACAAGTAAAATATTGATAAGTGAAAAAAAACAAGTAAAATATTGATAATTGAAAAAAAACAAGTAAAATATTGATAATTGAAAAAAAACAAGTAAAATATTGATAATTGAAAAAAAAACAAGTAAAGTATTGATAATTTAAAAAAAACAAGTAAAATATTGATAATTGAAAAAAAACCAAGTAAAATATTGATAATTGAAAAAAAAACAAGTAAAATATTGATAAATAAAAACACAAAAGTAGAATATTGATAATTGAAAAAAAAACAAGTAAAATATTGATAATTGAAAAAAAAACAAGTAAAATATTGATAATTAAAAAAAAACAAGTAAAATATTGATAATTGAAAAAAAAACAAGTAAAATATTGATAATTGAAAAAAAACAAGTAAAATATTGATTATTGAAAAAAAAACAAGTAAAATATTGATAATTGAAAAAAAAACAAGTAAAATATTGATAATTGAAAAAAAAACAAGTAAAATATTGATAATTGAAAAAAAAACAAGTAAAATATTGATAATTGAAAAAAAAACAAGTAAAATATTGATAATTGAAAAAAAAAACAAGTAAAATATTGATAATTGAAAAAAAAACAAGTAAAATATTGATAATTGAAAAAAAAAAGTAAAATATTAGGATTTAAACAAAAAAACAAGTAAAATATTGATGATTGAAAAAAAAAAGTAAAATATTGATACTTGAAAAAAAAACAAGGGAAATATTGATAATTGAAAAAAAAACAAGTAAAATATTGATAATTGAAAAAAAAACAAGTAAAATATTGATAATTTAAAAAAAACAACAAGTAAAATATTGATAATTGAAAAAAAACAAGTAAAATATTGATAATTGAAAAAAAAACAAGTAAAATATTGATAATTGAAAAAAAAACAAGTAAAATATTGATAATTGAAAAAAAAACAAGTACAATATTGATAATTAAAAAAAAAACAAGTAAAATATTGATAATTGAAAAAAAACAAGTAAAATATTGATAATTAAAAAAAACAAGTAAAATATTGATAATTGAAAAAAAAACAAGTAAAATATTGATAATTGAAATAAAAACAAGTAAAATATTGATAATTGAAAAAAAACAAGTAAAATATTGATAATTGAAAAAAAAGCAAGTAAAATATTGATAATTGAAAAAAAAACAAGTAAAATATTGATAAGTGAAATAAAAACAAGTAAAATATTGATAATTGAAAAAAAAACAAGTAAAATATTGATAATTGAAAAAAAAACAAGTAAAATATTGATAATTGAAATAAAAACAAGTAAAATATTGATAATTGAAAAAAAAACAAGTAAAATGTTGATAATTGAAAAAAAACAAGTAAAATATTGATAATTGAAAAAAAAACAAGTAAAATATTGATAATTGAAAAAAAAACAAGTTAAATATTGATAATTGAAAAAAAAACAAGTAAAATATTGATAATTGAAAAAAAAACAAGTAAAATATTGATAATTGAAAAAACAAACAAGTAAAATATTGATAATTGAAAAAACAAACAAGTAAAATATTGATAATTGCATAAAAAAACAAGTAAAATATTGATAATTGAAAATAAACACAAGTAAATATTGATAATTGAAAAAAAAACAAGTAAAATATTGATAATTGAAAAAAAAACAAGTAAAATATTGATAATTAAAAAAAAAACAAGTAAAATATTGATAATTGAAAAAAAAACAAGTAAAATATTGACAATTGAAAAAAAAAACAAGTAAAATATTGATAATTGAAAAAAAAACAAGTAAAATATTGATAATTGAAAAAAAAACAAGTAAAATATTGATAATTTAAAAAAAAACAAGTAAAATATTGATAATTGAAAAAAAAACAAGTAAAATATTGATAAGTGAAACAAAACAAGTAAAATATTGATAATTGAAAAAAAAACAAGTAAAATATTGACAATTGAAAAAAAAACAAGTAAAATATTGATAATTGAAAAAAAAAACGAGTAAAATATTGATAATTGAAAAAAAACAAGTAAAATATTGATAATTGAAAAAAAAACAAGTAAAATATTGATTATTGAAAAAAAACAAGTAAAATATTGAACAAAAAAAAAGTAAAATATTGATAATTAAAAAAAAACAAGTAAAATATTGATAATTGAAAAAAAAACAAGTAAAATATTGATAATTGAAAAAAACACAAGTAAAATATTGATAAGTAAAAAAAAACAAGTAAAATATTGATAATTAAAAAAAACAAGGGAAATATTGATAATTGAAAAAAAAACAAGTAAAATATTGATAATTGAAAAAAAAACAAGTAAAATATTGATAAGTGAAACAAAACAAGTAAAATATTGATAATTGAAAAAAAAACAAGTAAAATAGTGATAATTGAAAAAAAAACAAGTAAAATATTGATAATTGAAAAAAAAACAAGTACAATATTGATAATTAAAAAAAAACAAGTAAAATATTGATAATTGAAAAAAAACAAGTAAAATATTGATAATTAAAAAAAACAAGTAAAATATTGATAATTGAAAAAAAAACAAGTAAAATATTGATAATTGAAATAAAAAAAAGTAAAATATTGATAATTGAAAAAAAACAAGTAAAATATTGATAATTGAAAAAAAAACAAGTAAAATATTGATAATTGAAAAAAAAGCAAGTAAAATATTGATAATTGAAAAAAAAACAAGTAAAATATTGATAATTGAAATAAAAACAAGTAAAATATTGATAATTGAAAAAAAAACAAGTAAAATATTGATAATTGAAAAAAAAACAAGTAAAATATTGATAATTGAAATAAAAACAAGTAAAATATTGATAATTGAAAAAAAAATCAAGTAAAATGTTGATAATTGAAAAAAAACAAGTAAAATATTGATAATTGAAAAAAAACAAGTAAAATATTGATAATTGAAAAAAAAACAAGTAAAATATTGATAATTGAAAAAAAAACAAGTTAAATATTGATAATTGAAAAAAAAACAAGTAAAATATTGATAATTGAAAAAAAACAAGTAAAATATTGATAATTGAAAAAAAAACAAGTAAAATATTGATAATTAAAAAAAAAAACAAGTAAAATATGGATAATTGAAAAACAAAACAAGTAAAATATTGATAATTGAAAAAAAAAACAAGTAAAATATTGATAATTGAAAAAAAAACAAGTAAAATATTGATAATTAAAAAAACAAACAAGTAAAATATTGATAATTGAAAAAAAAACAAGTAAAATATTGATAATTGAAAAAAAAACAAGTAAAATATTGATAATTGAAAAAAAACAAGTAAAATATTGATTATTGAATAAAAAAACAAGTAAAATATTGATAATTGAAAAAAAAACAAGTAAAATATTGATAATTGAAAAAAAAAACAAGTAAAATATTGATAATTGAAAAAAAAACAAGTAAAATATTGATAATTGAAAAAAAACAAGTAAAATATTGATAATTGAAAAAAAAACAAGTAAAATATTAATGATTGAAAAAAAAACAAGTAAAATATTGATAATAAAAAAAAAAGTAAAATATTGATAATTGAAAAAAAAAACAAGTAAAATATTGATAATTGAAAAAAAAACAAGTAAACTATTGATAATGGAAAAAAAACAAGTAAAATATTGATAATTGAAAAAAAACAAGTAAAATATTGATAATTGAAAAGAAAACTATTTAAATATTGATAATTGAAAAAAACAAGTAAAATATTGATAATTGAAAAAAAAAACAAGTAAAATATTGATAATTGAATAAAAAAAACAAGTAAAATATTGATAATTGAAAAAAAAACAAGTAAAATATTGATAATTGAAAAAAAAACAAGTAAAATATTGATAATTGAAAAAAAAAACAAGTAAAATATTGATAATTGAAAAAAAAAACAAGTAAAATATTGATAATTGAAAAAAAAACAAGTAAAATATTGATGATTGAAAAAAAAACAAGTAAAATATTGATAATAAAAAAAAAGTAAAATATTGATAATTAAAAAAAAAAACAAGTAAAATATTGATAATTGAAAAAAAAAACAAGTAAACTATTGATAATGGAAAAAAAACAAGTAAAATATTGATAATTGAAAAAAAAACAAGTAAAATATTGATAATTGAAAAAAAAACAAGTAAAATATTGATAATTGAAAAAAAAACAAGTAAAATATTGATAATTGAAAAAAAAACAAGTAAAATATTGATAATTGAAAAAAAAACAAGTAAAATATTGATAATTGAAAAAAAAAACAAGTAAAATATTGATAATTGAAAAAAAACAAGTAAAATATTGATTATTGAAAAAAAACAAGTAAAATATTGATAATTGAAAAAAAAACAAGTAAAATATTGATAATTGAAAAAAAACAAGTAAAATATTGATAATTGAAAAAAAAAACAAGTAAAATATTGATAATTGAAAAAAAAACAAGTAAAATATTGATAATTGAAAAAAAAACAAGTAAAATATTGATAATTGAAAAAAAAACAAGTAAAATATTGATGATTGAAAAAAAAACAAGTAAAATATTGATAATAAAAAAAAAGTAAAATATTGATAATTGAAAAAAAAAACAAGTAAAATATTGATAATTGAAAAAAAAAACAAGTAAACTATTGATAATGGAAAAAAAACAAGTAAAATATTGATAATTGAAAAAAAACAAGTAAAATATTGATAATTGAAAAGAAAACTAGTAAAATATTGATAATTGAAAAAAACAAGTAAAATATTGATAATTGAAAAAAAAACCAAGTAAAATATTGATAATTGAATAAAAAAAACAAGTAAAATATTGATAATTGAAAAAAAACAAGTAAAATATTGATAATTGAAAAAAAAAACAAGTAAAATGTTGATAATTGAAAAAAAACAAATAAAATATTGATAATTGAAAAAAAACAAGTAAAATATTGATAATTGAAAAAAAACAAGTAAAATATTGATAATTGAAAAAAAAACAAGTTAAATATTGATAATTGAAAAAAAAACAAGTAAAATATTGATAATTGAAAAAAAAACAAGTAAAATATTGATAATTGAAAAAAAATAAATAAAATATGGATAATTAAAAAAAAAAAAGTGAAATATCGATAATTGAAAAACAAAACAAGTAAAATATTGATAATTGAAAAAAAAAACAAGTAAAATATTGATAATTGAAAAAAAAAACAAGTAAAATATTGATAATTGAAAAAACAAACAAGTAAAATATTGATAATTGAATAAAAAAACGAGTAAAATATTGTTAATTGAAAAAAAAAACAAGTAAATATTGATAATTGAAAAAAAAAACAAGTAAAATATTGATAATTGAAAAAAAAACAAGTAAAATATTGACAATTGAAAAAAAAAACAAGTAAAATATTGATAATTGAAAAAAAAACAAGTAAAATATTGATAATTGAAAAAAAAACAAGTAAAATATTGATAATTGAAAAGAAAACAAGTAAAATATTGATAATTGAAAAAAAAACAAGTAAAATATTGATAATTGAAAAAAAAACAAGTAAAATATTGATAATTGAAAAAAAAACAAGTGAAATATTGATAATTGAACAAAAAAAAAGTAAAATATTGATAATTGAAAAAAAAAACGAGTAAAATATTGATAATTGAAAAAAAACAAGTAAAATATTGATAATTGAAAAAAAAACAAGTAAAATATTGATAATTGAAAAAAAACAAGTAAAATATTGATAATTGAAAAAAAACAAGTAAAATATTGATAATTGAAAAAAAAACAAGTAAAATATTGATAATTGAAAAAAAAACAAGTAAAATATTGATAAGTGAAAAAAAAACAAGTAAAATATTGATAATTGAAAAAAAACAAGTAAAATATTGATAATTGAAAAAAAACAAGTAAAATATTGATAATTGAAAAAAAAACAAGTAAAGTATTGATAATTTAAAAAAAACAAGTAAAATATTGATAATTGAAAAAAAAACAAGTAAAATATTGATAATTGAAAAAAAAACAAGTAAAATATTGATAAATAAAAACACAAAAGTAGAATATTGATAATTGAAAAAAAAACAAGTAAAATATTGATAATTGAAAAAAAAACAAGTAAAATATTGATAATTAAAAAAAAACAAGTAAAATATTGATAATTGAAAAAAAAACAAGTAAAATATTGATAATTGAAAAAAAACAAGTAAAATATTGATTATTGAAAAAAAAACAAGTAAAATATTGATAATTGAAAAAAAAACAAGTAAAATATTGATAATTGAAAAAAAAACAAGTAAAATATTGATAATTGAAAAAAAAACAAGTAAAATATTGATAATTGAAAAAAAACCAAGTAAAATATTGATAATTGAAAAAAAAAAACAAGTAAAATATTGATAATTGAAAAAAAAACAAGTAAAATATTGATAATTGAAAAAAAAAAGTAAAATATTAGGATTTAAACAAAAAAAACAAGTAAAATATTGATAATTGAAAAAAAAACAAGGGAAATATTGATAATTGAAAAAAAAACAAGTAAAATATTGATAATTGAAAAAAAAACAAGTAAAATATTGATAATTTAAAAAAAACAACAAGTAAAATATTGATAATTGAAAAAAAAACAAGTAAAATATTGATAATTGAAAAAAAAACAAGTAAAATATTGATAATTGAAAAAAAAACAAGTAAAATATTGATAATTGAAAAAAAAACAAGTACAATATTGATAATTAAAAAAAAACAAGTAAAATATTGATAATTGAAAAAAAACAAGTAAAATATTGATAATTAAAAAAAACAAGTAAAATATTGATAATTGAAAAAAAAACAAGTAAAATATTGATAATTGAAATAAAAACAAGTAAAATATTGATAATTGAAAAAAAACAAGTAAAATATTGATAATTGAAAAAAAAGCAAGTAAAATATTGATAATTGAAAAAAAAACAAGTAAAATATTGATAAGTGAAATAAAAACAAGTAAAATATTGATAATTGAAAAAAAAACAAGTAAAATATTGATAATTGAAAAAAAAACAAGTAAAATATTGATAATTGAAATAAAAACAAGTAAAATATTGATAATTGAAAAAAAAAACAAGTAAAATGTTGATAATTGAAAAAAAACAAGTAAAATATTGATAATTGAAAAAAAACAAGTAAAATATTGATAATTGAAAAAAAAACAAGTTAAATATTGATAATTGAAAAAAAAACAAGTAAAATATTGATAATTGAAAAAAAAACAAGTAAAATATTGATAATTGAAAAAACAAACAAGTAAAATATTGATAATTGAAAAAACAAACAAGTAAAATATTGATAATTGCATAAAAAAACAAGTAAAATATTGATAATTGAAAATAAACACAAGTAAATATTGATAATTGAAAAAAAAACAAGTAAAATATTGATAATTGAAAAAAAAACAAGTAAAATATTGATAATTAAAAAAAAAAACAAGTAAAATATTGATAATTGAAAAAAAAACAAGTAAAATATTGACAATTGAAAAAAAAACAAGTAAAATATTGATAATTGAAAAAAAACAAGTAAAATATTGATAATTGAAAAAAAAACAAGTAAAATATTGATAATTTAAAAAAAAACAAGTAAAATATTGATAATTGAAAAAAAAACAAGTAAAATATTGATAAGTGAAACAAAACAAGTAAAATATTGATAATTGAAAAAAAAACAAGTAAAATATTGATAAGTGAAACAAAACAAGTAAAATATTGATAATTGAAAAAAAAACAAGTAAAATAGTGATAATTGAAAAAAAAACAAGTAAAATATTGATAATTGAAAAAAAAACAAGTAAAATATTGATAATTAAAAAAAAACAAGTAAAATATTGATAATTGAAAAAAAAACAAGTAAAATATTGATAATTGAAAAAAAACAAGTAAAATATTGATTATTGAAAAAAAAACAAGTAAAATATTGATAATTGAAAAAAAAACAAGTAAAATATTGATAATTGAAAAAAAAACAAGTAAAATATTGATAATTGAAAAAAAAACAAGTAAAATATTGATAATTGAAAAAAAAACAAGTAAAATATTGATAATTGAAAAAAAAAAACAAGTAAAATATTGATAATTGAAAAAAAAACAAGTAAAATATTGATAATTGAAAAAAAAGTAAAATATTAGGATTTAAACAAAAAAACAAGTAAAATATTGATAATTGAAAAAAAAAAAGTAAAATATTGATACTTGAAAAAAAAACAAGGGAAATATTGATAATTGAAAAAAAAACAAGTAAAATATTGATAATTGAAAAAAAAACAAGTAAAATATTGATAATTTAAAAAAAACAACAAGTAAAATATTGATAATTGAAAAAAAAACAAGTAAAATATTGATAATTGAAAAAAAAACAAGTAAAATATTGATAATTGAAAAAAAAACAAGTAAAATATTGATAATTGAAAAAAAAACAAGTACAATATTGATAATTAAAAAAAAAACAAGTAAAATATTGATAATTGAAAAAAAACAAGTAAAATATTGATAATTAAAAAAAACAAGTAAAATATTGATAATTGAAAAAAAAACAAGTAAAATATTGATAATTGAAATAAAAACAAGTAAAATATTGATAATTGAAAAAAAACAAGTAAAATATTGATAATTGAAAAAAAAGCAAGTAAAATATTGATAATTGAAAAAAAAACAAAAAAAATATTGATAAGTGAAATAAAAACAAGTAAAATATTGATAATTGAAAAAAAACAAGTAAAATATTGATAATTGAAAAAAAAACAAGTAAAATATTGATAATTTAAAAAAAAACAAGTAAAATATTGATAAGTGAAACAAAACAAGTAAAATATTGATAATTGAAAAAAAAACAAGTAAAATATTGACAATTGAAAAAAAAACAAGTAAAATATTGATAATTGAAAAAAAAAACGAGTAAAATATTGATAATTGAAAAAAAACAAGTAAAATATTGATAATTGAAAAAAAAACAAGTAAAATATTGATTATTGAAAAAAAACAAGTAAAATATTGAACAAAAAAAAAGTAAAATATTGATAATTAAAAAAAAACAAGTAAAATATTGATAATTGAAAAAAAAACAAGTAAAATATTGATAATTGAAAAAAACACAAGTAAAATATTGATAAGTAAAAAAAAACAAGTAAAATATTGATAATTAAAAAAAACAAGGGAAATATTGATAATTGAAAAAAAAACAAGTAAAATATTGATAATTGAAAAAAAAACAAGTAAAATATTGATAAGTGAAACAAAACAAGTAAAATATTGATAATTGAAAAAAAAACAAGTAAAATAGTGATAATTGAAAAAAAAACAAGTAAAATATTGATAATTGAAAAAAAAACAAGTAAAATATTGATAATTAAAAAAAAACAAGTAAAATATTGATAATTGAAAAAAAAACAAGTAAAATATTGATAATTGAAAAAAAACAAGTAAAATATTGATTATTGAAAAAAAAACAAGTAAAATATTGATAATTGAAAAAAAAACAAGTAAAATATTGATAATTGAAAAAAAAACAAGTAAAATATTGATAATTGAAAAAAAAAAACAAGTAAAATATTGATAATTGAAAAAAAAACAAGTAAAATATTGATAATTGAAAAAAAAACAAGTAAAATATTGATAATTGAAAAAAAACAAGTAAAATATTGATTATTGAAAAAAAAACAAGTAAAATATTGATAATTGAAAAAAAAACAAGTAAAATATTGATGATTGAAAAAAAAACAAGTAAAATATTGATAATAAAAAAAAAGTAAAATATTGATAATTAAAAAAAAAAACAAGTAAAATATTGATAATTGAAAAAAAACAAGTAAAATATTGATAATTGAAAAAAAAAACAAGTAAAATATTGATAATTGAAAAAAAACAAGTAAAATATTGATTATTGAAAAAAAAACAAGTAAAATATTGATAATTGAAAAAAAAACAAGTAAAATATTGATAATTGAAAAAAAAACAAGTAAAATATTGATAATTGAAAAAAAAACAAGTAAAATATTGATAATTGAAAAAAAAACAAGTAAAATATTGATAATTGAAAAAAAAACAAGTAAAATATTGATAATTGAAAAAAATAAAATAAAATATGGATAATTAAAAAAAAAAAGTGAAATATGGATAATTGAAAAACAAAACAAGTAAAATATTGATAATTGAAAAAAAAAACAAGTAAAATATTGATAATTGAAAAAAAAAACAAGTAAAATATTGATAATTGAAAAAACAAACAAGTAAAATATTGATAATTGAATAAAAAAACAAGTAAAATATTTTTAATTGAAAAAAAAAAACAAGTAAATATTGATAATTGAAAAAAAAAAAGTAAAATATTGATAATTGAAAAAAAAAACAAGTAAAATATTGATAATTGAAAAAAAAAACAAGTAAAATATTGATAATTGAAAAAAAAACAAGTAAAATATTGACAATTGAAAAAAAAAACAAGTAAAATATTGATTATTGAAAAAAAAAACAAGTAAAATATTGATAATTGAAAAAAAAACAAGTAAAATATTGATAATTGAAAAAAAAACAAGTAAAATATTGATAATTGAAAAAAAAACAAGTAAAATATTGATAATTGAAAAAAAAACAAGTAAAATATTGATAATTGAAAAAAAACAAGTAAAATATTGATAATTGAAAAAAAAAACAAGTAAAATATTGATGATTGAAAAAAAAACAAGTAAAATATTGATAATAAAAAAAAAAGTAAAATATTGATAATTGAAAAAAAAAACAAGTAAAATATTGATAATTGAAAAAAAAACAAGTAAACTATTGATAATGGAAAAAAAACAAGTAAAATATTGATAATTGAAAAAAAACAAGTAAAATATTGATAATTGAAAAGAAAACTAGTAAAATATTGATAATTGAAAAAAACAAGTAAAATATTGATAATTGAAAAAAAAACCAAGTAAAATATTGATAATTGAATAAAAAAAACAAGTAAAATATTGATAATTGAAAAAAAAACAAGTAAAATATTGATAATTGAAAAAAAAACAAGTAAAATATTGATAATTGAAAAAAAAAACAAGTAAAATATTGATAATTGAAAAAAAAACAAGTAAAATATTGATAATTGAAAAAAAACAAGTAAAATATTGATGATTGAAAAAAAAACAAGTAAAATATTGATAATAAAAAAAAAGTGAAATATTGATAATTAAAAAAAAAACAAGTAAAATATTGATAATTGAAAAAAAAAAACAAGTAAACTATTGATAATGGAAAAAAAACAAGTAAAATATTGATAATTGAAAAAAAAACAAGTAAAATATTGATAATTGAAAAAAAAAACAAGTAAAATATTGATAATTGAAAAAAAAACAAGTAAAATATTGATAATTGAAAAAAAAACAAGTAAAATATTGATAATTGAAAAAAAAACAAGTAAAATATTGATAAATAAAAACACAAAAGTAGAATATTGATAATTGAAAAAAAAACAAGTAAAATATTGATAATTGAAAAAAAAACAAGTAAAATATTGATAATTGAAAAAAAAACAAGTAAAATATTGATAATTGAAAAAAAAACAAGTAAAATATTGATAATTGAAAAAAAAACAAGTAAAATATTGATAATTGAAAAAAAAACAAGTAAAATATTGATGATTGAAAAAAAAACAAGTAAAATATTGATAATAAAAAAAAAGTAAAATATTGATAATTGAAAAAAAAAACAAGTAAAATATTGATAATTGAAAAAAAAACAAGTAAACTATTGATAATGGAAAAAAAACAAGTAAAATATTGATAATTGAAAAAAAACAAGTAAAATATTGATAATTGAAAAGAAAACTAGTAAAATATTGATAATTGAAAAAAACAAGTAAAATATTGATAATTGAAAAAAAAACCAAGTAAAATATTGATAATTGAATAAAAAAAACAAGTAAAATATTGATAATTGAAAAAAAACAAGTAAAATATTGATAATTGAAAAAAAAACAAGTAAAATATTGATAAGTGAAATAAAAACAAGTAATATATTGATAATTGAAAAAAAAACAAGTAAAATATTGATAATTGAAATAAAAACAAGTAAAATATTGATAATTGAAAAAAAAAACAAGTAAAATGTTGATAATTGAAAAAAAACAAATAAAATATTGATAATTGAAAAAAAACAAGTAAAATATTGATAATTGAAAAAAAACAAGTAAAATATTGATAATTGAAAAAAAAACAAGTAAAATATTGATAATTGAAAAAAAAACAAGTAAAATATTGATAATTGAAAAAAAAACAAGTAAAATATTGATAATTGAAAAAAAAAAAATAAAATATGGATAATTAAAAAAAAAAAAAGTGAAATATGGATAATTGAAAAACAAAACAAGTAAAATATTGATAATTGAAAAAAAAAACAAGTAAAATATTGATAATTGAAAAAAAAACAAGTAAAATATTGATAATTGAAAAAACAAACAAGTAAAATATTGATAATTGAATAAAAAAACAAGTAAAATATTGTTAATTGAAAAAAAAAAACAAGTAAATATTGATAATTGAAAAAAAAAAGTAAAATATTGATAATTGAAAAAAAAACAAGTAAAATATTGATAATTGAAAAAAAAAACAAGTAAAATATTGATAATTGAAAAAAAAACAAGTAAAATATTGACAATTGAAAAAAAAAACAAGTAAAATATTGATAATTGAAAAAAAAACAAGTAAAATATTGATAATTGAAAAAAAACAAGTAAAATATTGATTATTGAAAAAAAAACAAGTAAAATATTGATAATTGAAAAAAAAACAAGTAAAATATTGATAATTGAAAAAAAAACAAGTAAAATATTGATAATTGAAAAAAAAACAAGTGAAATATTGATAATTGAACAAAAAAAAAGTAAAATATTGATAATTGAAAAAAAAACGAGTAAAATATTGATAATTGAAAAAAAACAAGTAAAATATTGATAATTGAAAAAAAAACAAGTAAAATATTGATAATTGAAAAAAAACAAGTAAAATATTGATAATTGAAAAAAAAACAAGTAAAATATTGATAAGTGAAAAAAAACAAGTAAAATATTGATAATTGAAAAAAAACAAGTAAAATATTGATAATTGAAAAAAAACAAGTAAAATATTGATAATTGAAAAAAAAACAAGTAAAGTATTGATAATTTAAAAAAAACAAGTAAAATATTGATAATTGAAAAAAAACCAAGTAAAATATTGATAATTGAAAAAAAAACAAGTAAAATATTGATAAATAAAAACACAAAAGTAGAATATTGATAATTGAAAAAAAAACAAGTAAAATATTGATAATTGAAAAAAAAACAAGTAAAATATTGATAATTAAAAAAAAACAAGTAAAATATTGATAATTGAAAAAAAAACAAGTGAAATATTGATAATTGAAAAAAAACAAGTAAAATATTGATTATTGAAAAAAAAACAAGTAAAATATTGATAATTGAAAAAAAAACAAGTAAAATATTGATAATTGAAAAAAAAACAAGTAAAATATTGATAATTGAAAAAAAAAACAAGTAAAATATTGATAATTGAAAAAAAAACAAGTAAAATATTGATAATTGAAAAAAAAAAACAAGTAAAATATTGATAATTGAAAAAAAAACAAGTAAAATATTGATAATTGAAAAAAAAAAGTAAAATATTAGGATTTAAACAAAAAAACAAGTAAAATATTGATGATTGAAAAAAAAAAAGTAAAATATTGATACTTGAAAAAAAAACAAGGGAAATATTGATAATTGAAAAAAAAACAAGTAAAATATTGATAATTGAAAAAAAACAAGTAAAATATTGATAATTTAAAAAAAACAACAAGTAAAATATTGATAATTGAAAAAAAAACAAGTAAAATATTGATAATTGAAAAAAAAACAAGTAAAATATTGATAATTGAAAAAAAAACAAGTAAAATATTGATAATTGAAAAAAAAACAAGTACAATATTGATAATTAAAAAAAAAACAAGTAAAATATTGATAATTGAAAAAAAACAAGTAAAATATTGATAATTAAAAAAAACAAGTAAAATATTGATAATTGAAAAAAAAACAAGTAAAATATTGATAATTGAAATAAAAACAAGTAAAATATTGATAATTGAAAAAAAACAAGTAAAATATTGATAATTGAAAAAAAAGCAAGTAAAATATTGATAATTGAAAAAAAAACAAGTAAAATATTGATAAGTGAAATAAAAACAAGTAAAATATTGATAATTGAAAAAAAAACAAGTAAAATATTGATAATTGAAAAAAAAACAAGTAAAATATTGATAATTGAAATAAAAACAAGTAAAATATTGATAATTGAAAAAAAAACAAGTAAAATGTTGATAATTGAAAAAAAACAAGTAAAATATTGATAATTGAAAAAAAAACAAGTAAAATATTGATAATTGAAAAAAAAACAAGTTAAATATTGATAATTGAAAAAAAAACAAGTAAAATATTGATAATTGAAAAAAAAACAAGTAAAATATTGATAATTGAAAAAAAAACAAGTAAAATATTGATAATTGAAAAAAAAACAAGTAAAATATTGATAATTGAAAAAAAAACAAGTAAAATATTGATAATTAAAAAAAAAAACAAGTAAAATATTGATAATTGAAAAAAAAACAAGTAAAATATTGACAATTGAAAAAAAAAACAAGTAAAATATTGATAATTGAAAAAAAAACAAGTAAAATATTGATAATTGAAAAAAAAACAAGTAAAATATTGATAATTTAAAAAAAAACAAGTAAAATATTGATAATTGAAAAAAAAACAAGTAAAATATTGATAAGTGAAACAAAACAAGTAAAATATTGATAATTGAAAAAAAAACAAGTAAAATATTGATAATTGAAAAAAAACCAAGTGAAATATTGATAATTGAACAAAAAAAAAGTAAAATATTGATAATTGAAAAAAAAAACGAGTAAAATATTGATAATTGAAAAAAAACAAGTAAAATATTGATAATTGAAAAAAAAACAAGTAAAATATTGATAATTGAAAAAAAACAAGTAAAATATTGATAATTGAAAAAAAACAAGTAAAATATTGATAATTGAAAAAAAAACAAGTAAAATATTGATAATTGAAAAAAAAACAAGTAAAATATTGATAAGTGAAAAAAAACAAGTAAAATATTGATAATTGAAAAAAAACAAGTAAAATATTGATAATTGAAAAAAAACAAGTAAAATATTGATAATTGAAAAAAAAACAAGTAAAGTATTGATAATTTAAAAAAAACAAGTAAAATATTGATAATTGAAAAAAAACCAAGTAAAATATTGATAATTGAAAAAAAAACAAGTAAAATATTGATAAATAAAAACACAAAAGTAGAATATTGATAATTGAAAAAAAAACAAGTAAAATATTGATAATTGAAAAAAAAACAAGTAAAATATTGATAATTAAAAAAAAACAAGTAAAATATTGATAATTGAAAAAAAAACAAGTAAAATATTGATAATTGAAAAAAAACAAGTAAAATATTGATTATTGAAAAAAAAACAAGTAAAATATTGATAATTGAAAAAAAAACAAGTAAAATATTGATAATTGAAAAAAAAACAAGTAAAATATTGATAATTGAAAAAAAAACAAGTAAAATATTGATAATTGAAAAAAAAACAAGTAAAATATTGATAATTGAAAAAAAAAAACAAGTAAAATATTGATAATTAAAAAAAAAACAAGTAAAATATTGATAATTGAAAAAAAAAAGTAAAATATTAGGATTTAAACAAAAAAACAAGTAAAATATTGATGATTGAAAAAAAAAAAGTAAAATATTGATACTTGAAAAAAAAACAAGGGAAATATTGATAATTGAAAAAAAAACAAGTAAAATATTGATAATTGAAAAAAAACAAGTAAAATATTGATAATTTAAAAAAAACAAGTAAAATATTGATAATTGAAAAAAAAACAAGTAAAATATTGATAATTGAAAAAAAAACAAGTAAAATATTGATAATTGAAAAAAAAACAAGTAAAATATTGATAATTGAAAAAAAAACAAGTACAATATTGATAATTAAAAAAAAAACAAGTAAAATATTGATAATTGAAAAAAAACAAGTAAAATATTGATAATTAAAAAAAACAAGTAAAATATTGATAATTGAAAAAAAAACAAGTAAAATATTGATAATTGAAATAAAAACAAGTAAAATATTGATAATTGAAAAAAAACAAGTAAAATATTGATAATTGAAAAAAAAGCAAGTAAAATATTGATAATTGAAAAAAAAACAAGTAAAATATTGATAAGTGAAATAAAAACAAGTAAAATATTGATAATTGAAAAAAAAACAAGTAAAATATTGATAATTGAAAAAAAAACAAGTAAAATATTGATAATTGAAATAAAAACAAGTAAAATATTGATAATTGAAAAAAAAACAAGTAAAATGTTGATAATTGAAAAAAAACAAGTAAAATATTGATAATTGAAAAAAAAACAAGTAAAATATTGATAATTGAAAAAAAAACAAGTTAAATATTGATAATTGAAAAAAAAACAAGTAAAATATTGATAATTGAAAAAAAAACAAGTAAAATATTGATAATTGAAAAAAAAACAAGTAAAATATTGATAATTGAAAAAAAAACAAGTAAAATATTGATAATTGAAAAAAAAACAAGTAAAATATTGATAATTAAAAAAAAAAACAAGTAAAATATTGATAATTGAAAAAAAAACAAGTAAAATATTAGCAATTGAAAAAAAAAACAAGTAAAATATTGATAATTGAAAAAAAAACAAGTAAAATATTGATAATTGAAAAAAAAACAACTAAAATATTGATAATTTAAAAAAAAACAAGTAAAATATTGATAATTGAAAAAAAAACAAGTAAAATATTGATAAGTGAAACAAAACAAGTAAAATATTGATAATTGAAAAAAACAAGTAAAATATTGACAATTGAAAAAAAAACAAGTAAAATATTGATAATTGAAAAAAAAAACGAGTAAAATATTGATAATTGAAAAAAAACAAGTAAAATATTGATAATTGAAAAAAAAACAAGTAAAATATTGATAAGTGAAACAAAACAAGTAAAATATTGATAATTGAAAAAAAAACAAGTAAAATATTGATAATTGAAAAAAAAACAAGTGAAATATTGATAATTGAACAAAAAAAAAGTAAAATATTGATAATTGAAAGAAAAAACGAGTAAAATATTGATAATTGAAAAAAAACAAGTAAAATATTGATAATTGAAAAAAAAACAAGTAAAATATTGATAATTGAAAAAAAACAAGTAAAATATTGATAATTGAAAAAAAACAAGTAAAATATTGATAATTGAAAAAAAAACAAGTAAAATATTGATAATTGAAAAAAAAACAAGTAAAATATTGATAAGTGAAAAAAAACAAGTAAAATATTGATAATTGAAAAAAAACAAGTAAAATATTGATAATTGAAAAAAAACAAGTAAAATATTGATAATTGAAAAAAAAACAAGTAAAATATTGATAATTGAAAAAAAACAAGTAAAATATTGATTATTGAATAAAAAAACAAGTAAAATATTGATAATTGAAAAAAAAACAAGTAAAATATTGATAATTGAAAAAAAAACAAGTAAAGTATTGATAATTTAAAAAAAACAAGTAAAATATTGATAATTGAAAAAAAACCAAGTAAAATATTGATAATTGAAAAAAAAACAAGTAAAATATTGATAAATAAAAACACAAAAGTAGAATATTGATAATTGAAAAAAAAACAAGTAAAATATTGATAATTGAAAAAAAAACAAGTAAAATATTGATAATTGAAAAAAAAACAAGTTAAATATTGATAATTGAAAAAAAAACAAGTAAAATATTGATAATTGAAAAAAAACAAGTAAAATATTGATTATTGAAAAAAAAACAAGTAAAATATTGATAATTGAAAAAAAAACAAGTAAAATATTGATAATTGAAAAAAAAACAAGTAAAATATTGATAATTGAAAAAAAAACAAGTAAAATATTGATAATTGAAAAAAAAACAAGTAAAATATTGATAATTGAAAAAAAAAACAAGTAAAATATTGATAATTGAAAAAAAAACAAGTAAAATATTGATAATTGAAAAAAAAAAGTAAAATATTAGGATTTAAACAAAAAAACAAGTAAAATATTGATGATTGAAAAAAAAAAAGTAAAATATTGATACTTGAAAAAAAAACAAGGGAAATATTGATAATTGAAAAAAAAACAAGTAAAATATTGATAATTGAAAAAAAACAAGTAAAATATTGATAATTTAAAAAAAACAACAAGTAAAATATTGATAATTGAAAAAAAAACAAGTAAAATATTGATAATTGAAAAAAAAACAAGTAAAATATTGATAATTGAAAAAAAAACAAGTACAATATTGATAATTAAAAAAAAAACAAGTAAAATATTGATAATTGAAAAAAAACAAGTAAAATATTGATAATTAAAAAAAACAAGTAAAATATTGATAATTGAAAAAAAAACAAGTAAAATATTGATAATTGAAATAAAAACAAGTAAAATATTGATAATTGAAAAAAAACAAGTAAAATATTGATAATTGAAAAAAAAGCAAGTAAAATATTGATAATTGAAAAAAAAACAAGTAAAATATTGATAAGTGAAATAAAAACAAGTAAAATATTGATAATTGAAAAAAAAACAAGTAAAATATTGATAATTGAAAAAAAAACAAGTAAAATATTGATAATTGAAATAAAAACAAGTAAAATATTGATAATTGAAAAAAAAACAAGTAAAATGTTGATAATTGAAAAAAAACAAGTAAAATATTGATAATTGAAAAAAAAACAAGTAAAATATTGATAATTGAAAAAAAAACAAGTTAAATATTGATAATTGAAAAAAAAACAAGTAAAATATTGATAATTGAAAAAAAAACAAGTAAAATATTGATAATTGAAAAAAAAACAAGTAAAATATTGATAATTGAAAAAAAAACAAGTAAAATATTGATAATTGAAAAAAAAACAAGTAAAATATTGATAATTAAAAAAAAAACAAGTAAAATATTGATAATTGAAAAAAAAACAAGTAAAATATTGACAATTGAAAAAAAAAACAAGTAAAATATTGATAATTGAAAAAAAAACAAGTAAAATATTGATAATTGAAAAAAAAACAAGTAAAATATTGATAATTTAAAAAAAAACAAGTAAAATATTGATAATTGAAAAAAAAACAAGTAAAATATTGATAAGTGAAACAAAACAAGTAAAATATTGATAATTGAAAAAAAACAAGTAAAATATTGACAATTGAAAAAAAAACAAGTAAAATATTGATAATTGAAAAAAAAAACGAGTAAAATATTGATAATTGAAAAAAAACAAGTAAAATATTGATAATTGAAAAAAAAACAAGTAAAATATTGATTATTGAAAAAAAACAAGTAAAATATTGAACAAAAAAAAAGTAAAATATTGATAATTAAAAAAAAACAAGTAAAATATTGATAATTGAAAAAAAAACAAGTAAAATATTGATAATTGAAAAAAACACAAGTAAAATATTGATAAGTAAAAAAAAACAAGTAAAATATTGATAATTAAAAAAAACAAGGGAAATATTGATAATTGAAAAAAAAACAAGTAAAATATTGATAATTGAAAAAAAAACAAGTAAAATATTGATAAGTGAAACAAAACAAGTAAAATATTGATAATTGAAAAAAAAACAAGTAAAATAGTGATAATTGAAAAAAAAACAAGTAAAATATTGATAATTGAAAAAAAAACAAGTACAATATTGATAATTAAAAAAAAACAAGTAAAATATTGATAATTGAAAAAAAACAAGTAAAATATTGATAATTAAAAAAAACAAGTAAAATATTGATAATTGAAAAAAAAACAAGTAAAATATTGATAATTGAAATAAAAAAAAGTAAAATATTGATAATTGAAAAAAAACAAGTAAAATATTGATAATTGAAAAAAAAACAAGTAAAATATTGATAATTGAAAAAAAAGCAAGTAAAATATTGATAATTGAAAAAAAAACAAGTAAAATATTGATAATTGAAATAAAAACAAGTAAAATATTGATAATTGAAAAAAAAACAAGTAAAATATTGATAATTGAAAAAAAAACAAGTAAAATATTGATAATTGAAATAAAAACAAGTAAAATATTGATAATTGAAAAAAAAATCAAGTAAAATGTTGATAATTGAAAAAAAACAAGTAAAATATTGATAATTGAAAAAAAACAAGTAAAATATTGATAGATGAAAAAAAACAAGTAAAATATTGATAATTGAAAAAAAAACAAGTTAAATATTGATAATTGAAAAAAAAACAAGTAAAATATTGATAATTGAAAAAAACAAGTAAAATATTGATAATTGAAAAAAAAACAAGTAAAATATTGATAATTAAAAAAAAAAACAAGTAAAATATAGATAATTGAAAAACAAAACAAGTAAAATATTGATAATTGAAAAAAAAACAAGTAAAATATTGATAATTGAAAAAAAACAAGTAAAATATTGATAATTAAAAAAACAAACAAGTAAAATATTGATAATTGAAAAAAAAACAAGTAAAATATTGATAATTGAAAAAAAAAACAAGTAAAATATTGATAATTGAAAAAAAACAAGTAAAATATTGATTATTGAATAAAAAAACAAGTAAAATATTGATAATTGAAAAAAAAACAAGTAAAATATTGATAATTGAAAAAAAAAACAAGTAAAATATTGATAATTGAAAAAAAAACAAGTAAAATATTGATAATTGAAAAAAAACAAGTAAAATATTGATAATTGAAAAAAAAACAAGTAAAATATTGATGATTGAAAAAAAAACAAGTAAAATATTGATAATAAAAAAAAAGTAAAATATTGATAATTGAAAAAAAAAACAAGTAAAATATTGATAATTGAAAAAAAAACAAGTAAACTATTGATAATGGAAAAAAAACAAGTAAAATATTGATAATTGAAAAAAAACAAGTAAAATATTGATAAATGAAAAGAAAACTAGTAAAATATTGATAATTGAAAAAAACAAGTAAAATATTGATAATTGAAAAAAAAACCAAGTAAAATATTGATAATTGAATAAAAAAAACAAGTAAAATATTGATAATTGAAAAAAAAACAAGTAAAATATTGATAATTGAAAAAAAAACAAGTAAAATATTGATAATTGAAAAAAAAAACAAGTAAAATATTGATAATTGAAAAAAAAACAAGTAAAATATTGATAATTGAAAAAAAAACAAGTAAAATATTGATGATTGAAAAAAAAACAAGTAAAATATTGATAATAAAAAAAAAGTAAAATATTGATAATTAAAAAAAAAACAAGTAAAATATTGATAATTGAAAAAAAAAACAAGTAAACTATTGATAATGGAAAAAAAACAAGTAAAATATTGATAATTGAAAAAAAAACAAGTAAAATATTGATAATTGAAAAAAAAACAAGTAAAATATTGATAATTGAAAAAAAAACAAGTAAAATATTGATAATTGAAAAAAAAACAAGTAAAATATTGATAATTGAAAAAAAAACAAGTAAAATATTGATAATTGAAAAAAAAAACAAGTAAAATATTGATAATTGAAAAAAAACAAGTAAAATATTGATTATTGAAAAAAAACCAAGTAAAATATTGATAATTGAAAAAAAAACAAGTAAAATATTGATAAATAAAAACACAAAAGTAGAATATTGATAATTGAAAAAAAAACAAGTAAAATATTGATAATTGAAAAAAAAACAAGTAAAATATTGATAATTGAAAAAAAAACAAGTAAAATATTGATAATTGAAAAAAAACAAGTAAAATATTGATTATTGAAAAAAAAACAAGTAAAATATTGATAATTGAAAAAAAAACAAGTAAAATATTGATAATTGAAAAAAAAACAAGTAAAATATTGATAATTGAAAAAAAAACAAGTAAAATATTGATAATTGAAAAAAAAACAAGTAAAATATTGATAATTGAAAAAAAAAACAAGTAAAATATTGATAATTGAAAAAAAAACAAGTAAAATATTGATGATTGAAAAAAAAACAAGTAAAATATTGATAATAAAAAAAAAAGTAAAATATTGATAATTGAAAAAAAAAACAAGTAAAATATTGATAATTGAAAAAAAAACAAGTAAACTATTGATAATGGAAAAAAAACAAGTAAAATATTGATAATTGAAAAAAAACAAGTAAAATATTGATAATTGAAAAGAAAACTAGTAAAATATTGATAATTGAAAAAAACAAGTAAAATATTGATAATTGAAAAAAAAACCAAGTAAAATATTGATAATTGAATAAAAAAAACAAGTAAAATATTGATAATTGAAAAAAAACAAGTAAAATATTGATAATTGAAAAAAAAACAAGTAAAATATTGATAAGTGAAATAAAAACAAGTAATATATTGATAATTGAAAAAAAAACAAGTAAAATATTGATAATTGAAATAAAAACAAGTAAAATATTGATAATTGAAAAAAAAAACAAGTAAAATGTTGATAATTGAAAAAAAACAAATAAAATATTGATAATTGAAAAAAAACAAGTAAAATATTGATAATTGAAAAAAAACAAGTAAAATATTGATAATTGAAAAAAAAACAAGTTAAATATTGATAATTGAAAAAAAAACAAGTAAAATATTGATAATTGAAAAAAAAACAAGTAAAATATTGATAATTGAAAAAAAATAAATAAAATATGGATAATTAAAAAAAAAAAAGTGAAATATCGATAATTGAAAAACAAAACAAGTAAAATATTGATAATTGAAAAAAAAAACAAGTAAAATATTGATAATTGAAAAAAAAAACAAGTAAAATATTGATAATTGAAAAAACAAACAAGTAAAATATTGATAATTGAATAAAAAAACGAGTAAAATATTGTTAATTGAAAAAAAAAACAAGTAAATATTGATAATTGAAAAAAAAAACAAGTAAAATATTGATAATTGAAAAAAAAACAAGTAAAATATTGACAATTGAAAAAAAAACAAGTAAAATATTGATAATTGAAAAAAAAACAAGTAAAATATTGATAATTGAAAAAAAAACAAGTAAAATATTGATAATTGAAAAGAAAACAAGTAAAATATTGATAATTGAAAAAAAAACAAGTAAAATATTGATAATTGAAAAAAAAACAAGTAAAATATTGATAATTGAAAAAAAAACAAGTGAAATATTGATAATTGAACAAAAAAAAAGTAAAATATTGATAATTGAAAAAAAAACGAGTAAAATATTGATAATTGAAAAAAAACAAGTAAAATATTGATAATTGAAAAAAAAAACAAGTAAAATATTGATAATTGAAAAAAAACAAGTAAAATATTGATAATTGAAAAAAAACAAGTAAAATATTGATAATTGAAAAAAAAACAAGTAAAATATTGATAATTGAAAAAAAAACAAGTAAAATATTGATAAGTGAAAAAAAAACAAGTAAAATATTGATAATTGAAAAAAAACAAGTAAAATATTGATAATTGAAAAAAAACAAGTAAAATATTGATAATTGAAAAAAAAACAAGTAAAGTATTGATAATTTAAAAAAAACAAGTAAAATATTGATAATTGAAAAAAAACCAAGTAAAATATTGATAATTGAAAAAAAAACAAGTAAAATATTGATAAATAAAAACACAAAAGTAGAATATTGATAATTGAAAAAAAAACAAGTAAAATATTGATAATTGAAAAAAAAAACAAGTAAAATATTGATAATTAAAAAAAAACAAGTAAAATATTGATAATTGAAAAAAAAACAAGTAAAATATTGATAATTGAAAAAAAACAAGTAAAATATTGATTATTGAAAAAAAAACAAGTAAAATATTGATAATTGAAAAAAAAACAAGTAAAATATTGATAATTGAAAAAAAAACAAGTAAAATATTGATAATTGAAAAAAAAACAAGTAAAATATTGATAATTGAAAAAAAAACAAGTAAAATATTGATAATTGAAAAAAAAAAACAAGTAAAATATTGATAATTGAAAAAAAAACAAGTAAAATATTGATAATTGAAAAAAAAAAGTAAAATATTAGGATTTAAACAAAAAAACAAGTAAAATATTGATAATTGAAAAAAAAACAAGGGAAATATTGATAATTGAAAAAAAACAAGTAAAATATTGATAATTGAAAAAAAAACAAGTAAAATATTGATAATTTAAAAAAAACAACAAGTAAAATATTGATAATTGAAAAAAAAACAAGTAAAATATTGATAATTGAAAAAAAAACAAGTAAAATATTGATAATTGAAAAAAAAACAAGTAAAATATTGATAATTGAAAAAAAAACAAGTACAATATTGATAATTAAAAAAAAACAAGTAAAATATTGATAATTGAAAAAAAACAAGTAAAATATTGATAATTAAAAAAAACAAGTAAAATATTGATAATTGAAAAAAAAACAAGTAAAATATTGATAATTGAAATAAAAACAAGTAAAATATTGATAATTGAAAAAAAACAAGTAAAATATTGATAATTGAAAAAAAAGCAAGTAAAATATTGATAATTGAAAAAAAAACAAGTAAAATATTGATAAGTGAAATAAAAACAAGTAAAATATTGATAATTGAAAAAAAAACAAGTAAAATATTGATAATTGAAAAAAAAACAAGTAAAATATTGATAATTGAAATAAAAACAAGTAAAATATTGATAATTGAAAAAAAAAACAAGTAAAATGTTGATAATTGAAAAAAAACAAGTAAAATATTGATAATTGAAAAAAAACAAGTAAAATATTGATAATTGAAAAAAAAACAAGTTAAATATTGATAATTGAAAAAAAAACAAGTAAAATATTGATAATTGAAAAAAAAACAAGTACAATATTGATAATTAAAAAAAAAACAAGTAAAATATTGATAATTGAAAAAAAACAAGTAAAATATTGATAATTAAAAAAAACAAGTAAAATATTGATAATTGAAAAAAAAACAAGTAAAATATTGATAATTGAAATAAAAACAAGTAAAATATTGATAATTGAAAAAAAACAAGTAAAATATTGATAATTGAAAAAAAAGCAAGTAAAATATTGATAATTGAAAAAAAACAAGTAAAATATTGATAAGTGAAATAAAAACAAGTAAAATATTGATAATTGAAAAAAAACAAGTAAAATATTGATAATTGAAAAAAAAACAAGTAAAATATTGATAATTTAAAAAAAAACAAGTAAAATATTGATAATTGAAAAAAAAACAAGTAAAATATTGATAAGTGAAACAAAACAAGTAAAATATTGATAATTGAAAAAAAAACAAGTAAAATATTGACAATTGAAAAAAAAACAAGTAAAATATTGATAATTGAAAAAAAAAACGAGTAAAATATTGATAATTGAAAAAAAACAAGTAAAATATTGATAATTGAAAAAAAAACAAGTAAAATATTGATTATTGAAAAAAAACAAGTAAAATATTGAACAAAAAAAAAGTAAAATATTGATAATTAAAAAAAAACAAGTAAAATATTGATAATTGAAAAAAAAACAAGTAAAATATTGATAATTGAAAAAAACACAAGTAAAATATTGATAAGTAAAAAAAAACAAGTAAAATATTGATAATTAAAAAAAACAAGGGAAATATTGATAATTGAAAAAAAAACAAGTAAAATATTGATAATTGAAAAAAAAACAAGTAAAATATTGATAAGTGAAACAAAACAAGTAAAATATTGATAATTGAAAAAAAAACAAGTAAAATAGTGATAATTGAAAAAAAAACAAGTAAAATATTGATAATTGAAAAAAAAACAAGTAAAATATTGATAATTAAAAAAAAACAAGTAAAATATTGATAATTGAAAAAAAAACAAGTAAAATATTGATAATTGAAAAAAAACAAGTAAAATATTGATTATTGAAAAAAAAACAAGTAAAATATTGATAATTGAAAAAAAAACAAGTAAAATATTGATAATTGAAAAAAAAACAAGTAAAATATTGATAATTGAAAAAAAAACAAGTAAAATATTGATAATTGAAAAAAAAACAAGTAAAATATTGATAATTGAAAAAAAAAAACAAGTAAAATATTGATAATTGAAAAAAAAACAAGTAAAATATTGATAATTGAAAAAAAAAAGTAAAATATTAGGATTTAAACAAAAAAACAAGTAAAATATTGATAATTGAAAAAAAAAAAGTAAAATATTGATACTTGAAAAAAAAACAAGGGAAATATTGATAATTGAAAAAAAACAAGTAAAATATTGATAATTGAAAAAAAAACAAGTAAAATATTGATAATTTAAAAAAAACAACAAGTAAAATATTGATAATTGAAAAAAAAACAAGTAAAATATTGATAATTGAAAAAAAAACAAGTAAAATATTGATAATTGAAAAAAAACAAGTAAAATATTGATAATTGAAAAAAAAACAAGTACAATATTGATAATTAAAAAAAAAACAAGTAAAATATTGATAATTGAAAAAAAAACAAGTAAAATATTGATAATTAAAAAAAACAAGTAAAATATTGATAATTGAAAAAAAAACAAGTAAAATATTGATAATTGAAATAAAAACAAGTAAAATATTGATAATTGAAAAAAAACAAGTAAAATATTGATAATTGAAAAAAAAGCAAGTAAAATATTGATAATTGAAAAAAAAACAAGTAAAATATTGATAAGTGAAATAAAAACAAGTAAAATATTGATAATTGAAAAGAAAACAAGTAAAATATTGATAATTGAAAAAAAAACAAGTAAAATATTGATAATTGAAATAAAAACAAGTAAAATATTGATAATTGAAAAAAAAAACAAGTAAAATGTTGATAATTGAAAAAAAAAAAGTAAAATATTGATAATTGAAAAAAAACAAGTAAAATATTGATAATTGAAAAAAAAACAAGTTAAATATTGATAATTGAAAAAAAAACAAGTAAAATATTGATAATTGAAAAAAAAACAAGTAAAATATTGATAATTGAAAAAACAAACAAGTAAAATATTGATAATTGAAAAAACAAACAAGTAAAATATTGATAATTGCATAAAAAAACAAGTAAAATATTGATAATTGAAAATAAACACAAGTAAATATTGATAATTGAAAAAAAAACAAGTAAAATATTGATAATTGAAAAAAAAACAAGTAAAATATTTATAATTAAAAAAAAAACAAGTAAAATATTGATAATTGAAAAAAAAACAAGTAAAATATTGACAATTGAAAAAAAAAACAAGTAAAATATTGATAATTGAAAAAAAACAAGTAAAATATTGATAATTGAAAAAAAAACAAGTAAAATATTGATAATTTAAAAAAAAACAAGTAAAATATTGATAATTGAAAAAAAACAAGTAAAATATTGATAAGTGAAACAAAACAAGTAAAATATTGATAATTGAAAAAAAAACAAGTAAAATATTGACAATTGAAAAAAAAACAAGTAAAATATTGATAATTGAAAAAAAAACGAGTAAAATATTGATAATTGAAAAAAAACAAGTAAAATATTGATAATTGAAAAAAAAACAAGTAAAATATTGATTATTGAAAAAAAACAAGTAAAATATTGAACAAAAAAACAAGTAAAATATTGATAATTAAAAAAAAACAAGTAAAATATTGATAATTGAAAAAAACACAAGTAAAATATTGATAAGTAAAAAAAACAAGTAAAATATTGATAATTAAAAAAAACAAGGGAAATATTGATAATTGAAAAAAAAACAAGTAAAATATTGATAATTGAAAAAAAACAAGTAAAATATTGATAAGTGAAACAAAACAAGTAAAATATTGATAATTGAAAAAAAAACAAGTAAAATAGTGATAATTGAAAAAAAAACAAGTAAAATATTGATAATTGAAAAAAAAACAAGTACAATATTGATAATTAAAAAAAAACAAGTAAAATATTGATAATTGAAAAAAAACAAGTAAAATATTGATAATTAAAAAAAACAAGTAAAATATTGATAATTGAAAAAAAAACAAGTAAAATATTGATAATTGAAATAAAAAAAAGTAAAATATTGATAATTGAAAAAAAACAAGTAAAATATTGATAATTGAAAAAAAAACAAGTAAAATATTGATAATTGAAAAAAAAGCAAGTAAAATATTGATAATTGAAAAAAAAAAACAAGTAAAATATTGATAATTGAAATAAAAACAAGTAAAATATTGATAATTAAAAAAAAAACAAGTAAAATATGGATAATTGAAAAACAAAACAAGTAAAATATTGATAATTGAAAAAAAAACAAGTAAAATATTGATAATTGAAAAAAAAACAAGTAAAATATTGATAATTAAAAAAACAAACAAGTAAAATATTGATAATTGAAAAAAAAACAAGTAAAATATTGATAATTGAAAAAAAAAAACAAGTAAAATATTGATAATTGAAAAAAAACAAGTAAAATATTGATTATTGAATAAAAAAACAAGTAAAATATTGATAATTGAAAAAAAAACAAGTAAAATATTGATAATTGAAAAAAAAACAAGTAAAATATTGATAATTGAAAAAAAAACAAGTAAAATATTGATAATTGAAAAAAAAACAAGTAAAATATTGATAATTGACAAAAAAACAAGTAAAATATTGATAATTGAAAAAAAAACAAGTAAAATATTGATAATAAAAAAAAAAGTAAAATATTGATAATTGAAAAAAAAAACAAGTAAAATATTGATAATTGAAAAAAAAACAAGTAAACTATTGATAATGGAAAAAAAACAAGTAAAATATTGATAATTGAAAAAAAACAAGTAAAATATTGATAATTGAAAAGAAAACTAGTAAAATATTGATAATTAAAAAAAACAAGTAAAATATTGATAATTGAAAAAAAAACCAAGTAAAATATTGATAATTGAATAAAAAAAACAAGTAAAATATTGATAATTGAAAAAAAAACAAGTAAAATATTGATAATTGAAAAAAAAAACAAGTAAAATATTGATAATTGAAAAAAAAAACAAGTAAAATATTGATAATTGAAAAAAAAACAAGTAAAATATTGATAATTGAAAAAAAAACAAGTAAAATATTGATGATTCAAAAAAAAACAAGTAAAATATTGATAATAAAAAAAAAGTAAAATATTGATAATTAAAAAAAAAAACAAGTAAAATATTGATAATTGAAAAAAAAAACAAGTAAACTATTGATAATGGAAAAAAAACAAGTAAAATATTGATAATTGAAAAAAAAACAAGTAAAATATTGATAATTGAAAAAAAAACAAGTAAAATATTGATAATTGAAAAAAAAACAAGTAAAATATTGATAATTGAAAAAAAAACAAGTAAAATATTGATAATTGAAAAAAAACAAGTAAAATATTGATAATTGAAAAAAAAAACAAGTAAAATATTGATAATTGAAAAAAAACAAGTAAAATATTGATTATTGAAAAAAAACCAAGTAAAATATTGATAATTGAAAAAAAAACAAGTAAAATATTGATAAATAAAAACACAAAAGTAGAATATTGATAATTGAAAAAAAAACAAGTAAAATATTGATAATTGAAAAAAAAACAAGTAAAATATTGATAAAAAAAAAAAAAACAAGTAAAATATTGATAATTGAAAAAAAACAAGTAAAATATTGATTATTGAAAAAAAAACAAGTAAAATATTGATAATTGAAAAAAAAACAAGTAAAATATTGATAATTGAAAAAAAAACAAGTAAAATATTGATAATTGAAAAAAAAACAAGTAAAATATTGATAATTGAAAAAAAAACAAGTAAAATATTGATAATTGAAAAAAAAACAAGTAAAATATTGATAATTGAAAAAAAAACAAGTAAAATATTGATGATTGAAAAAAAAAACAAGACAAATATTGATAATAAAAAAAAAAGTAAAATATTGATAATTGAAAAAAAAAACAAGTAAAATATTGATAATTGAAAAAAAAACAAGTAAACTATTGATAATGGAAAAAAAACAAGTAAAATATTGATAATTGAAAAAAAACAAGTAAAATATTGATCATTGAAAAGAAAACTAGTAAAATATTGATAATTGAAAAAAACAAGTAAAATATTGATAATTGAAAAAAAAAACCAAGTAAAATATTGATAATTGAATAAAAAAAACAAGTAAAATATTGATAATTGAAAAAAAACAAGTAAAATATTGATAATTGAAAAAAAAACAAGTAAAATATTGATAAGTGAAATAAAAACAAGTAATATATTGATAATTGAAAAAAAAACAAGTAAAATATTGATAATTGAAATAAAAACAAGTAAAATATTGATAATTGAAAAAAAAAACAAGTAAAATGTTGATAATTGAAAAAAAACAAATAAAATATTGATAATTGAAAAAAAACAAGTAAAATATTGATAATTGAAAAAAAACAAGTAAAATATTGATAATTGAAAAAAAAACAAGTTAAATATTGATAATTGAAAAAAAAACAAGTAAAATATTGATAATTGAAAAAAAAACAAGTAAAATATTGATAATTGAAAAAAAATAAATAAAATATGGATAATTAAAAAAAAAAAAGTGAAATATCGATAATTGAAAAACAAAACAAGTAAAATATTGATAATTGAAAAAAAAAACAAGTAAAATATTGATAATTGAAAAAAAAAACAAGTAAAATATTGATAATTGAAAAAACAAACAAGTAAAATATTGATAATTGAATAAAAAAACGAGTAAAATATTGTTAATTGAAAAAAAAAACAAGTAAATATTGATAATTGAAAAAAAAAAAGTAAAATATTGATAATTGAAAAAAAAAACAAGTAAAATATTGATAATTGAAAAAAAAACAAGTAAAATATTGACAATTGAAAAAAAAAACAAGTAAAATATTGATAATTGAAAAAAAAACAAGTAAAATATTGATAATTGAAAAAAAAACAAGTAAAATATTGATAATTGAAAAGAAAACAAGTAAAATATTGATAATTGAAAAAAAAACAAGTAAAATATTGATAATTGAAAAAAAAACAAGTAAAATATTGATAATTGAAAAAAAAACAAGTGAAATATTGATAATTGAACAAAAAAAAAGTAAAATATTGATAATTGAAAAAAAAAACGAGTAAAATATTGATAATTGAAAAAAAACAAGTAAAATATTGATAATTGAAAAAAAAACAAGTAAAATATTGATAATTGAAAAAAAACAAGTAAAATATTGATAATTGAAAAAAAACAAGTAAAATATTGATAATTGAAAAAAAAACAAGTAAAATATTGATAATTGAAAAAAAAACAAGTAAAATATTGATAAGTGAAAAAAAAACAAGTAAAATATTGATAATTGAAAAAAAACAAGTAAAATATTGATAATTGAAAAAAAACAAGTAAAATATTGATAATTGAAAAAAAAACAAGTAAAGTATTGATAATTTTAAAAAAACAAGTAAAATATTGATTATTGAAAAAAAACCAAGTAAAATATTGATAATTGAAAAAAAAACAAGTAAAATATTGATAAATAAAAACACAAAAGTAGAATATTGATAATTGAAAAAAAAACAAGTAAAATATTGATAATTGAAAAAAAACAAGTAAAATATTGATAATTAAAAAAAACAAGTAAAATATTGATAATTGAAAAAAAAACAAGTAAAATATTGATAATTGAAAAAAAACAAGTAAAATATTGATTATTGAAAAAAAAACAAGTAAAATATTGATAATTGAAAAAAAAACAAGTAAAATATTGATAATTGAAAAAAAAACAAGTAAAATATTGATAATTGAAAAAAAAACAAGTAAAATATTGATAATTGAAAAAAAAACAAGTAAAATATTGATAATTGAAAAAAAAAAACAAGTAAAATATTGATAATTGAAAAAAAACAAGTAAAATATTGATAATTGAAAAAAAAAAGTAAAATATTAGGATTTAAACAAAAAAACAAGTAAAATATTGATAATTGAAAAAAAAAAAGTAAAATATTGATACTTGAAAAAAAAACAAGGGAAATATTGATAATTGAAAAAAAACAAGTAAAATATTGATAATTGAAAAAAAAACAAGTAAAATATTGATAATTTAAAAAAAACAACAAGTAAAATATTGATAATTGAAAAAAAAACAAGTAAAATATTGATAATTGAAAAAAAAACAAGTAAAATATTGATAATTGAAAAAAAAACAAGTAAAATATTGATAATTGAAAAAAAAACAAGTACAATATTGATAATTAAAAAAAAAACAAGTAAAATATTGATAATTGAAAAAAAACAAGTAAAATGTTGATAATTAAAAAAAACAAGTAAAATATTGATAATTGAAAAAAAAACAAGTAAAATATTGATAATTGAAAAAAAAACAAGTAAAATATTGATAATTGAAAAAAAACAAGTAAAATATTGATAATTGAAAAAAAAGCAAGTAAAATATTGATAATTGAAAAAAAAACAAGTAAAATATTGATAAGTGAAATAAAAACAAGTAAAATATTGATAATTGAAAAAAACAAGTAAAATATTGATAATTGAAAAAAAAACAAGTAAAATATTGATAATTGAAATAAAAACAAGTAAAATATTGATAATTGAAAAAAAAAACAAGTAAAATGTTGATAATTGAAAAAAAACAAGTAAAATATTGATAATTGAAAAAAAACAAGTAAAATATTGATAATTGAAAAAAAAACAAGTTAAATATTGATAATTGAAAAAAACACAAGTAAAATATTGATAATTGAAAAAAAAACAAGTAAAATATTGATAATTGAAAAAACAAACAAGTAAAATATTGATAATTGAAAAAACAAACAAGTAAAATATTGATAATTGCATAAAAAAACAAGTAAAATATTGATAATTGAAAATAAACACAAGTAAATATTGATAATTGAAAAAAAAACAAGTAAAATATTGATAATTGAAAAAAAAACAAGTAAAATATTGATAATTAAAAAAAAAAACAAGTAAAATATTGATAATTGAAAAAAAAACAAGTAAAATATTGACAATTGAAAAAAAAAACAAGTAAAATATTGATAATTGAAAAAAAACAAGTAAAATATTGATAATTGAAAAAAAAACAAGTAAAATATTGATAATTTAAAAAAAAACAAGTAAAATATTGATAATTGAAAAAAAACAAGTAAAATATTGATAAGTGAAACAAAACAAGTAAAATATTGATAATTGAAAAAAAAACAAGTAAAATATTGACAATTGAAAAAAAAACAAGTAAAATATTGATAATTGAAAAAAAAACGAGTAAAATATTGATAATTGAAAAAAAACAAGTAAAATATTGATAATTGAAAAAAAAACAAGTAAAATATTGATTATTGAAAAAAAACAAGTAAAATATTGAACAAAAAAAAGTAAAATATTGATAATTAAAAAAAAACAAGTAAAATATTGATAATTGAAAAAAAAACAAGTAAAATATTGATAATTGAAAAAAACACAAGTAAAATATTGATAAGTAAAAAAAAACAAGTAAAATATTGATAATTAAAAAAAACAAGGGAAATATTGATAATTGAAAAAAAAACAAGTAAAATATTGATAATTGAAAAAAAAACAAGTAAAATATTGATAAGTGAAACAAAACAAGTAAAATATTGATAATTGAAAAAAAAACAAGTAAAATAGTGATAATTGAAAAAAAAACAAGTAAAATATTGATAATTGAAAAAAAAACAAGTAAAATATTGATAATTGAAAAAAAAACAAGTAAAATATTGATAATTGAAAAAAAAACAAGTACAATATTGATAATTAAAAAAAAAACAAGTAAAATATTGATAATTGAAAAAAAACAAGTAAAATATTGATAATTAAAAAAAACAAGTAAAATATTGATAATTGAAAAAAAAACAAGTAAAATATTGATAATTGAAATAAAAACAAGTAAAATATTGATAATTGAAAAAAAACAAGTAAAATATTGATAATTGAAAAAAAAGCAAGTAAAATATTGATAATTGAAAAAAAAACAAGTAAAATATTGATAAGTGAAATAAAAACAAGTAAAATATTGATAATTGAAAAAAAACAAGTAAAATATTGATAATTGAAAAAAAAACAAGTAAAATATTGATAATTGAAATAAAAACAAGTAAAATATTGATAATTGAAAAAAAAAACAAGTAAAATGTTGATAATTGAAAAAAAACAAGTAAAATATTGATAATTGAAAAAAAACAAGTAAAATATTGATAATTGAAAAAAAAACAAGTTAAATATTGATAATTGAAAAAAAAACAAGTAAAATATTGATAATTGAAAAAAAAACAAGTAAAATATTGATAATTGAAAAAACAAACAAGTAAAATATTGATAATTGAAAAAACAAACAAGTAAAATATTGATAATTGCATAAAAAAACAAGTAAAATATTGATAATTGAAAATAAACACAAGTAAATATTGATAATTGAAAAAAAAACAAGTAAAATATTGATAATTGAAAAAAAAACAAGTAAAATATTGATAATTAAAAAAAAACAAGTAAAATATTGATAATAAAAAAAAAACAAGTAAAATATTGACAATTGAAAAAAAAAACAAGTAAAATATTGATAATTGAAAAAAAACAAGTAAAATATTGATAATTGAAAAAAAAACAAGTAAAATATTGATAATTTAAAAAAAAACAAGTAAAATATTGATAATTGAAAAAAAAACAAGTAAAATATTGATAAGTGAAACAAAACAAGTAAAATATTGATAATTGAAAAAAAAACAAGTAAAATATTGACAATTGAAAAAAAAACAAGTAAAATATTGATAATTGAAAAAAAAAACGAGTAAAATATTGATAATTGAAAAAAAACAAGTAAAATATTGATAATTGAAAAAAAAACAAGTAAAATATTGATTATTGAAAAAAAACAAGTAAAATATTGAACAAAAAAAAAGTAAAATATTGATAATTAAAAAAAAACAAGTAAAATATTGATAATTGAAAAAAAAACAAGTAAAATATTGATAATTGAAAAAAACACAAGTAAAATATTGATAAGTAAAAAAAAACAAGTAAAATATTGATAATTAAAAAAAACAAGGGAAATATTGATAATTGAAAAAAAAACAAGTAAAATATTGATAATTGAAAAAAAAACAAGTAAAATATTGATAAGTGAAACAAAACAAGTAAAATATTGATAATTGAAAAAAAAACAAGTAAAATAGTGATAATTGAAAAAAAAACAAGTAAAATATTGATAATTGAAAAAAAAACAAGTAAAATATTGATAATTAAAAAAAAACAAGTAAAATATTGATAATTGAAAAAAAAACAAGTAAAATATTGATAATTGAAAAAAAACAAGTAAAATATTGATAATTGAAAAAAAAACAAGTAAAATATTGATAATTGAAAAAAAAACAAGTAAAATATTGATAATTGAAAAAAAAACAAGTAAAATATTGATAATTGAAAAAAAAACAAGTAAAATATTGATAATTGAAAAAAAACAAGTAAAATATTGATAATTGAAAAAAAAAAACAAGTAAAATATTGATAATTGAAAAAAAAACAAGTAAAATATTGATAATTGAAAAAAAAAAGTAAAATATTAGGATTTAAACAAAAAAACAAGTAAAATATTGATAATTGAAAAAAAAAAAGTAAAATATTGATACTTGAAAAAAAAACAAGGGAAATATTGATAATTGAAAAAAAAACAAGTAAAATATTGATAATTGAAAAAAAAACAAGTAAAATATTGATAATTTAAAAAAAACAACAAGTAAAATATTGATAATTGAAAAAAAAACAAGTAAAATATTGATAATTGAAAAAAAAACAAGTAAAATATTGATAATTGAAAAAAAAACAAGTAAAATATTGATAATTGAAAAAAAAACAAGTACAATATTTATAATTAAAAAAAAAACAAGTAAAATATTGATAATTGAAAAAAAACAAGTAAAATATTGATAATTAAAAAAAACAAGTAAAATATTGATAATTGAAAAAAAAACAAGTAAAATATTGATAATTGAAATAAAAACAAGTAAAATATTGATAATTGAAAAAAAACAAGTAAAATATTGATAATTGAAAAAAAAGCAAGTAAAATATTGATAATTGAAAAAAAAACAAGTAAAATATTGATAAGTGAAATAAAAACAAGTAAAATATTGATAATTGAAAAAAAAACAAGTAAAATATTGATAATTGAAAAAAAAAACAAGTAAAATATTGATAATTGAAATAAAAACAAGTAAAATATTGATAATTGAAAAAAAAAACAAGTAAAATGTTGATAATTGAAAAAAAACAAGTAAAATATTGATAATTGAAAAAAAACAAGTAAAATATTGATAATTGAAAAAAAAACAAGTTAAATATTGATAATTGAAAAAAAAACAAGTAAAATATTGATAATTGAAAAAAAAACAAGTAAAATATTGATAATTGAAAAAACAAACAAGTAAAATATTGATAATTGAAAAAACAAACAAGTAAAATATTGATAATTGCATAAAAAAACAAGTAAAATATTGATAATTGAAAATAAACACAAGTAAATATTGATAATTGAAAAAAAAACAAGTAAAATATTGATAATTGAAAAAAAAACAAGTAAAATATTGATAATTAAAAAAAAAAACAAGTAAAATATTGATAATTGAAAAAAAAACAAGTAAAATATTGACAATTGAAAAAAAAAACAAGTAAAATATTGATAATTGAAAAAAAACAAGTAAAATATTGATAATTGAAAAAAAAACAAGTAAAATATTGATAATTTAAAAAAAAACAAGTAAAATATTGATAATTGAAAAAAAAACAAGTAAAATATTGATAAGTGAAACAAAACAAGTAAAATATTGATAATTGAAAAAAAAACAAGTAAAATATTGACAATTGAAAAAAAAACAAGTAAAATATTGATAATTGAAAAAAAAAACGAGTAAAATATTGATAATTGAAAAAAAACAAGTAAAATATTGATAATTGAAAAAAAAACAAGTAAAATATTGATTATTGAAAAAAAACAAGTAAAATATTGAACAAAAAAAAAGTAAAATATTGATAATTAAAAAAAAACAAGTAAAATATTGATAATTGAAAAAAAAACAAGTAAAATATTGATAATTGAAAAAAACACAAGTAAAATATTGATAAGTAAAAAAAAACAAGTAAAATATTGATAATTAAAAAAAACAAGGGAAATATTGATAATTGAAAAAAAAACAAGTAAAATATTGATAATTGAAAAAAAAACAAGTAAAATATTGATAAGTGAAACAAAACAAGTAAAATATTGATAATTGAAAAAAAAACAAGTAAAATAGTGATAATTGAAAAAAAAACAAGTAAAATATTGATAATTGAAAAAAAAACAAGTACAATATTGATAATTAAAAAAAAACAAGTAAAATATTGATAATTGAAAAAAAACAAGTAAAATATTGATAATTAAAAAAAACAAGTAAAATATTGATAATTGAAAAAAAAACAAGTAAAATATTGATAATTGAAATAAAAAAAAGTAAAATATTGATAATTGAAAAAAAACAAGTAAAATATTGATAATTGAAAAAAAAACAAGTAAAATATTGATAATTGAAAAAAAAGCAAGTAAAATATTGATAATTGAAAAAAAACAAGTAAAATATTGATAATTGAAATAAAAACAATAAAATATTGATAATTGAAAAAAAAACAAGTAAAATATTGATAATTGAAAAAAAAACAAGTAAAATATTGACAATTGAAATAAAAACAAGTAAAATATTGATAATTGAAAAAAAAATCAAGTAAAATGTTGATAATTGAAAAAAAACAAGTAAAATATTGATAATTGAAAAAAAACAAGTAAAATATTGATAATTGAAAAAAAACAAGTAAAATATTGATAATTGAAAAAAAAACAAGTTAAATATTGATAATTGAAAAAAAAACAAGTAAAATATTGATAATTGAAAAAAAACAAGTAAAATATTGATAATTGAAAAAAAAACAAGTAAAATATTGATAATTAAAAAAAAAACAAGTAAAATATGGATAATTGAAAAACAAAACAAGTAAAATATTGATAATTGAAAAAAAAAACAAGTAAAATATTGATAATTGAAAAAAAAACAAGTAAAATATTGATAATTAAAAAAACAAACAAGTAAAATATTGATAATTGAATAAAAAAACAAGTAAAATATTGTTAATTGAAAAAAAAAACAAGTAAATATTGATAATTGAAAAAAAAAAAGTAAAATATTGATAATTGAAAAAAAAACAAGTAAAATATTGATAATTGAAAAAAAAACAAGTAAAATATTGATAATTGAAAAAAAAACAAGTAAAATATTGACAATTGAAAAAAAAAACAAGTAAAATATTGATAATTGAAAAAAAACAAGTAAAATATTGATAATTGAAAAAAAACAATGAAATATTGATAATTGAACAAAAAAAAAGTAAAATATTGATAATTGAAAAAAAAAACGAGTAAAATATTGATAATTGAAAAAAAAACAAGTAAAATATTGATAATTGAAAAAAAACAAGTAAAATATTGATAATTGAAAAAAAACAAGTAATATATTGATAATTGAAAAAAAAAACAAGTAAAATATTGATAATTGAAAAAAAAACAAGTAAAATATTGATAAGTGAAAAAAAACAAGTAAAATATTGATAATTGAAAAAAAAACAAGTAAAATATTGATAATTGAAATAAAAACAAGTAAAATATTGATAATTGAAAAAAAAACAAGTAAAATATTGATAATTAAAAAAACAAGTAAAATATTGATAATTGAATAAAAAAACAAGTAAAATATTGTTAACTGAAAAAAAAAACAAGTAAATATTGATAATAAAAAAAAACAAGTAAAATATTGATAATTGAAAAAAAAAACAAGTAAAATATTGACAATTGAAAAAAAAAACAAGTAAAATATTGATAATTGAAAAAAAACAAGTAAAATATTGATAATTGAAAAAAAAACAAGTAAAATATTGATAATTGAAAAAAAAACAAGTGAAATATTGATTTTTGAAAAAAAACAAGTAAAATATTGATAATTGAAAAAAAAACAAGTAAAATATTGATAATTGAAAAAAAACAAGTGAAATATTGATAATTGAACAAAAAAAAAGTAAAATATTGATAATTGAAAAAAAAAACGAGTAAAATATTGATAATTGAAAAAACAAACAAGTACAATATTGATAATTAAAAAAAAAACAAGTAAAATATTGATAATTGAAAAAAAACAAGTAAAATATTGATAATTAAAAAAAAACAAGTATAATATTGATAATTGAAAAAAAAACAAGTAAAATATTGATAATTGAAAAAAAACAAGTAAAATATTGATAATTGAAAAAAAACAAGTAAAATATTGATAATTTAATAAAAAAAAGTAAAATATTGATAATTAAAAAAACAAGTAAAATATTGATAATTGAAAAAAAAACAAGTAAAATATTGATAAGTGAAAAAAAACAAGTAAAATATTGATAATTGAAAAAAAACAAGTAAAATATTGATAATTGAAAAAAAAACAAGTAAAATATTGATAATTGAAATAAAAACAAGTAAAATATTGATAATTGAAAAAAAAAACAAGTAAAATATTGATAATTAAAAAAAAACAAGTAAAATATTGATAATTGAAAAAAACAAGTTAAATATTGCTAATTGAAAAAAAACAAGTAAAATATTGATAATTGAAAAAAAAACAAGTAAAATATTGATAATTGAAAAAAAAACAAGTAAAATATTGATAATTGAAAAAAAAACAAGTAAAATATTGATAATTGAAATAAAAACAACTAAAATATTGATAATTAAAAAAAAAAACAAGTAAAATATTGATAATTGAAAAAAAAACAAGTAAAATATTGACAATTGAAAAAAAAAACAAGTAAAATATTGATAATTGAAAAAAAAAACAAGTAAAATATTGATAATTGAAAAAAAACAAGTAAAATATTGATAATTGAAAAAAAAACAAGTAAAATATTGATAAGTGAAACAAAACAAGTAAAATATTGATAATTAAAAAAAAACAAGTAAAATATTGACAATTGAAAAAAAAACAAGTAAAATATTGATAATTGAAAAAAAAAACGAGTAAAATATTGATAATTGAAAAAAAACAAGTAAAATATTGATAATTGAAAAAAAAACAAGTAAAATATTGATTATTGAAAAAAAACAAGTAAAATATTGAACAAAAAAAAGTAAAATATTGATAATTGAAAAAAAAAACAAGTAAAATATTGATAATTGAAAAAAAAACAATGAAATATTGATAATTGAACAAAAAAAAAGTAAAATATTGATAATTGAAAAAAAAAACGAGTAAAATATTGATAATTGAAAAAAAAACAAGTAAAATATTGATAATTGAAAAAAAACAAGTAAAATATTGATAATTGAAAAAAAACAAGTAATATATTGATAATTGAAAAAAAAACAAGTAAAATATTGATAATTGAAAAAAAAACAAGTAAAATATTGATAAGTGAAAAAAAACAAGTAAAATATTGATAATTGAAAAAAAAACAAGTAAAATATTGATAATTGAAATAAAAACAAGTAACATATTTATAATTGAAAAAAAAACAAGTAAAATATTGATAATAAAAAAACAAGTAAAATATTGATAATTGAATAAAAAAACAAGTAAAATATTGTTAACTGAAAAAAAAAACAAGTAAATATTGATAATAAAAAAAAACAAGTAAAATATTGATAATTGAAAAAAAAAACAAGTAAAATATTGACAATTGAAAAAAAAAACAAGTAAAATATTGATAATTGAAAAAAAACAAGTAAAATATTGATAATTGAAAAAAAAACAAGTAAAATATTGATAATTGAAAAAAAAACAAGTGAAATATTGATTATTGAAAAAAAACAAGTAAAATATTGATAATTGAAAAAAAAACAAGTAAAATATTGATAATTGAAAAAAAACAAGTGAAATATTGATAATTGAACAAAAAAAAGTAAAATATTGATAATTGAAAAAAAAACGAGTAAAATATTGATAATTGAAAAAAAAACAAGTACAATATTGATAATTAAAAAAAAAACAAGTAAAATATTGATAATTGAAAAAAAACAAGTAAAATATTGATAATTAAAAAAAAACAAGTATAATATTGATAATTGAAAAAAAAACAAGTAAAATATTGATAATTGAAAAAAAAACAAGTAAAATATTGATAATTGAAAAAAAAACAAGTAAAATATTGATAATTGAAAAAAAAAACAAGTAAAATATTGATAAGTGAAAAAAAACAAGTAAAATATTGATAATTGAAAAAAAAACGAGTAAAATATTGATAATTGAAAAAAAAACAAGTAAAATATTGATAATTGAAATAAAAACAAGTAAAATATTGATAATTGAAAAAAAAAACAAGTAAAATATTGATAATTAAAAAAAAACAAGTAAAATATTGATAATTGAAAAAAACAAGTTAAATATTGATAATTGAAAAAAAACAAGTAAAATATTGATAATTGAAAAAAAAACAAGTAAAATATTGATAATTGAAAAAAAAACAAGTAAAATATTGATAATTGAAAAAAAACAAGTAAAATATTGATAATTGAAAAAAAAACAAGTAAAATATTGATAATTAAAAAAAAAAACAAGTAAAATATTGATAATTGAAAAAAAAACAAGTAAAATATTGACAATTGAAAAAAAAAACAAGTAAAATATTGATAATTGAAAAAAAAACAAGTAAAATATTGATAATTGAAAAAAAAACAAGTAAAATATTGATAATTGAAAAAAAAACAAGTAAAATATTGATAAGTGAAACAAAACAAGTAAAATATTGATAATTAAAAAAAACAAGTAAAATATTGACAATTGAAAAAAAAACAAGTAAAATATTGATAATTGAAAAAAAAAACGAGTAAAATATTGATAATTGAAAAAAAACAAGTAAAATATTGATAATTGAAAAAAAAACAAGTAAAATATTGATTATTGAAAAAAAACAAGTAAAATATTGAACAAAAAAAAGTAAAATATTGATAATTGAAAAAAAAACAAGTAAAATATTGATAATTGAAAAAAAAACAAGTAAAATATTGATAATTGAAAAAAAAACAAGTAAAATATTGATAAGTAAAAAAAACAAGTAAAATATTGATAATTGAAAAAAAAACAAGTAAAATATTGATAATTGAATTAAAAAAAAGTAAAATATTGATAATTGAAAAAAAAACAAGTAAAATATTGATAATTAAAAAAAACAAGGGAAATATTGATAATTGAAAAAAAAACAAGTAAAATATTGATAATTGAAAAAAAAACAAGTAAAATATTGATAAGTGAAACAAAACAAGTAAAATATTGATAATTGAAAAAAAAACAAGTAAAATATTGACAATTGAAAAAAAAACAAGTAAAATATTGATAATTGAAAAAAAAACAAGTAAAATATTGATAATAAAAAAAAAACAAGTACAATATTGATAATTAAAAAAAAACAAGTAAAATATTGATAATTGAAAAAAAACAAGTAAAATATTGATAATTAAAAAAAACAAGTAAAATATTGATAATTGAAAAAAAAACAAGTAAAATATTGATAATTGAAATAAAAACAAGTAAAATATTGATAATTGAAAAAAAACAAGTAAAATATTGATAATTGAAAAAAAACAAGTAAAATATTGATAATTGAAAAAAAAGCAAGTAAAATATTGATAATTGAAAAAAAAACAAGTAAAATATTGATAAGTGAAATACAAACAAGTAAAATATTGATAATTGAAAAAAAAACAAGTAAAATATTGATAATTGAAAAAAAACAAGTAAAATATTGATAATTGAAAAAAAAACAAGTAAAATATTGATAATTGAAAAAAAAAACAAGTAAAATGTTGATAATTGAAAAAAAACAAGTAAAATATTGATAATTGAAAAAAACAAGTAAAATATTGATAATTGAAAAAAAACAAGTAAAATATTGATAATTGAAAAAAAAACAAGTTTAATATTGATAATTGAAAAAAAAACAAGTAAAATATTGATAATTGAAAAAAAAACAAGTAAAATATTGATAATTGAAAAAAAAACAAGTAAAATATTGATAATTAAAAAAAAAACAAGTAAAATATCGATAATTGAAAAACAAAACAAGTAAAATATTGATAATTGAAAAAAAAAAAAGTAAAATATTGATAATTGAAAAAAAAACAAGTAAAATATTGATAATTGAATAAAAAAACAAGTAAAATATTGTTAATTGAAAAAAAAAACAAGTAAATATTGATAATTGAAAAAAAAACAAGTAAAATATTGATAATTGAAAAAAAAACAAGTAAAATATTGATAATTGAAAAAAAAACAAGTAAAATATTGATAATTGAAAAAAAAACAAGTAAAATATTGACAATTGAAAAAAAAAACAAGTAAAATATTGATAATTGAAAAAAAAAACAAGTAAAATATTGATAATCGAAAAAAAACAAGTAAAATATTGATAATTGAAAAGAAAACAAGTAAAATATTGATAATTGAAAAAAAAACAAGTAAAATATTGATAATTGAAAAAAAAAACAAGTAAAATATTGATAATTGAAAAAAAACAAGTGAAATATTGATAATTGAACAAAAAAAAAGTAAAATATTGATAATTGAAAAAAAAAACGAGTAAAATATTGATAATTGAAAAAAAAACAAGTAAAATATTGATAATTGAAAAAAAACAAGTAAAATATTGATAATTGAAAAAAAACAAGTAAAATATTGATAATTGAAAAAAAAACAAGTAAAATATTGATAATTGCAAAAAAAACAAGTAAAATATTGATAATTGAAAAAAAACAAGTAAAATATTGATAATTGAAAAAAAAACAAGTAAAATATTGATAATTGAAATAAAAACAAGTAACATATTGATAATTGAAAAAAAAAACAAGTAAAATATTGATAATTAAAAAGAACAAGGGAAATATTGATAATTGAAAAAAAACAAGTAAAATATTGATAATTGAAAAAAAAACAAGTAAAATATTGATAAGTGAAACAAAACAAGTAAAATATTGATAATTAAAAAAAAACAAGTGAAATATGGATAATTGAAAAACAAAACAAGTAAAATATTGATAATTGAAAAAAAAACAAGTAAAATATTGATAATTGAAAAAAAAAACAAGTAAAATATTGATAATAAAAAAAACAAACAAGTAAAATATTGATAATTGAATAAAAAAACAAGTAAAATATTGTTAACTGAAAAAAAAAACAAGTAAATATTGATAATAAAAAAAACAAGTAAAATATTGATAATTGAAAAAAAAAACAAGTAAAATATTGACAATTGAAAAAAAAAACAAGTAAAATATTGATAATTGAAAAAAAACAAGTAAAATATTGATAATTGAAAAAAAAACAAGTAAAATATTGATAATTGAAAGAAAAACAAGTAAAATATTGATAATTGAAAAAAAACAAGTAAAATATTGATAATTGAAAAACAAAAAGTAAAATATTGATAATTGAAAAAAAACAAGTGAAATATTGATAATTGAACAAAAAAAAAGTAAAATATTGATAATTGAAAAAAAAAACGAGTAAAATATTGATAATTGAAAAAAAACAAGTACAATATTGATAATTAAAAAAAAACAAGTAAAATATTGATAATTGAAAAAAAAACAAGTAAAATATTGATAATTAAAAAAAAACAAGTATAATATTGATAATTGAAAAAAAAACAAGTAAAATATTGATAATTGAAAAAAAAACAAGTAAAATATTGATAATTGAAAAAAACAAGTAAAATATTGATAATTTAAAATAAACAAGTAAAATATTGATAATTGAAAAAAAAACAAGTAAAATATTGATAATTGAAAAAAAAACAAGTAAAATATTGATAAGTGAAAAAAAACAAGTAAAATATTGATAATTGAAAAAAAAACAAGTAAAATATTGATAATTGAAAAAAAAACAAGTAAAATATTGATAATTGAAATAAAAACAAGTAAAATATTGATAATTGAAAAAAAAAACAAGTAAAATATTGATAATTAAAAAAAAACAAGTAAAATATTGATAATTGAAAAAAAAACAAGTAAAATATTGAAAAATTAATAAAAAAAAAGTAAAATATATGTATAATTGAAAAAAAAAACAAGTAAAATATTGATAATTGAAAAAAAACAAGTAAAATATTGATAATTAAAAAATAAACAAGTAAAATATTGATAATAAAAAAAAACAAGTAAAATATTGATAATTGAAAAAAAAACAGGTAAAATATTGATAATTGAAAAAAAAACATGTAAAATATTGATAATTGAAAAAAAAACAAGTAAAATATTGATAATTGAAAAAAAAAACAAGTAAATATTGATAATTCAAAAAAAAACAGTCAAATATTGATAATTGAAAAAAAAAACAAATAAAATATTAGTAACTGAAAAAAAAACAAGTAAAATATTGATAATTGAAAAAAAACAAGTAAAATATTGATAATTGAAAAAAAACAAGTAAAATATTGATAATTGAAAAAAAAACAAGTAAAATATTGATAAGTGAAAAAAAACAAGTAAAATATTGATAATTGAAAAAAAAACAAGTAAAATATTGATAATTGAAAAAAAAACAAGTAAAATATTGATAATTGAAAAAAAAACAAGTAAATATTGATAATTGAAAAAAAAAAAGTAAAATATTGATAATTGAAAAAAAAAACAAATAAAATATTGATAACTGAAAAAAAAACAAGTAAAATATTGATAATTGAAAAAAAAACAAGTAAAATATTGATAATTGAAAAAAAACAAGTAAAATATTGATAATTGAAAAAAAAACAAGTAAAATATTGATCATTGAAAAAAAACAAGTAAAATATTGATAATTGAAAAAAATACAAGTAAAATATTGATAATTGAAAAAAAAAACAAGTAAAATATTGATAATTGAAAAAAAACAAGTAAAATATTGATAATTGAAAAAAAACAAGTAAAATATTGATAATTTAATAAAAAAAAAGTAAAATATTGATAATTAAAAAAACAAACAAGTAAAATATTGATAATTGAAAAAAAAACAAGTAAAATATTGATCATTTAAAAAAAACAAGTAAAATATTGATAATTGAAAAAAAAACAAGTAAAATATTGATAATTGAAAAAAAAAACAAGTAAAATATTGATAATTGAAAAAAAACAAGTAAAATATTGATAATTGAAAAAAAACAAGTAAAATATTGATAATTTAATAAAAAAAAAGTAAAATATTGATAATTAAAAAAACAAACAAGTAAAATATTGATAATTGAAAAAAAAACAAGTAAAATATTGATAATTGAAAAAAAAACAAGTAAAATATTGATAATTGAAAAAAAAAACAAGTAAAATATTGATAATTGAAAAAAAAACAAGTAAAATATTGATAATTGAAAAAAAACATGTAAAATATTGATAATTGAAAAAAAAACAAGTAAAATATTGATAATTGAAAAAAAAAACAAGTAAATATTGATAATTGAAAAAAAAAACAAGTAAAATATTGATAATTGAAAAAAAACAAGTAAAATATTGATAATTGAAAAAAAAACAAGTAAAATGTTGATAATTTAAAAAAAACAAGTAAAATATCGATAATTGAAAAAAAAACAAGTAAAATATTGATAATTGAAAAAAAACGAGTAAAATATTGATAATTGAAAAAAAACAAGTAAAATATTGATAATTGAAAAAAAAAACAAGTAAAATATTGATAATTGAAAAAAAACAAGTAAAATATTGATAATTGAAAAAAAACAAGTAAAATATTGATAATTGAAAAAAAAACAAGTAAAATATTGATAATTGAAAAAAAAACAAGTAAAATATTGATAATTGAAAAAAAAAACAAGTCAAATATTGGTAATTGAAAAAAAAACAAGTAAAATATTGATAATTGAAAAAAAAACAAGTAAAATATTGATAATTGAAAAAAAAACAAGTAAAATATTGATAATTGAAAAAAAAACAAGTAAAATATTGATAATTGAAAAAAAACAAGTAAAATATTGATAATTGAAAAAAAAAACAAGTAAAATATTGATAATTGAAAAAAAAACAAGTAAAATATTGATAATTGAAATAAAAACAAGTAAAATATTGATAATTGAAAAAAAAAACAAGTAAAATATTGATAATTGAAAAAAAAAAAAGTAAAATATTGATAATTGAAAAAAAAAACAATAAAAAACATATCTTTATTGAAATACTTGCATAAATATAGAAAAAAAACTATTAGAGATTATTTAAATCAATATACAGCAAAAGAGTGCGAGAAAACCATGAGTAAGATATGGGGAGCATGTTTAGTGAATTACGACTTACGGCTAATTGAAAGAATTAAAATTAACTTTTTCAGACTTAACACAATATCAAAACTAATTAGTATATTTTTGCACGTGTTTTGTGCCATCAAATTATATAGTGAAATAAATATTCGTTAACTTTGCTTTAGTACAAGAATCGGCAATTTACGACCCGCGGGCTGGATCCAGCCTGTGAGCTTGAGTACCAATGTCTTTATTTACAACATGAGATAATGGGCTTTCGAATTCAACAGAAGGTCTGCTGTTATCTTCCTCTCATCTACCTAATCGACTTTGAATATTATAGCTGCAAAAACGAAATAAGACCCCAATAATCTCTATTTCTGTATACAAAATAAAAAATAAACATAAAACAAAAACTGAGTGCTGATTTGTACGACTTACCAACCGCAGAATTAGGCGGGGACAGCTTCAAAGAGACAACGTTGTCTAAGATTATTTACTATTATATTTCTCCAAAAGTGTCCCCCAAGCCTTGGATTTTAACTTGTAACAATGCACCGTATTATTCATCATGAGATATTGTTTGTCAAATCCTTTAAGTTTACAAACGTTAGGTTAGTTGTTGTGAAAACTGTGAATATGATTGAATCATCGACAATTTAAACCATTTTTGGTTGATACTGAGGCAGAATATTCTGATATTGCGTATTTCTGTAATGTACGTTGGCTTAGCCTAGTATTGATGTTAAAACAAGTACTTGCCTTACATACATAGGTGATAATATTTCTCAAAAGTAAACATATGGATCGTTCAAATTTTTGAAATCTTAATTGGTTTGCAACTTTAACATTCATAGTGACTCATTTAAATCATTTAAATTTATTGTTTCAAAGTAAAACTCAGCTTATCAATGGGATGTATAATCATACTGTTGCTTTTGACAAAAAAATTGTGTTGTGGGAACATCAAGTTAGAAATTATGCACATTTCCTATCATTTCAACCAAGGAAACAACAAGATTCAGAGCTATTTGTGAATATAATCTAGGATTATCTGAATGAATTTGTTTCACGTTTTGCTGACTTCATTTGCATAAAAACGATTTCAAATTGTTTCGTTTGATGTGGAGATGATAAGAGCATCGGAATGTTTTTGAATTAAATTGACAGGAATGCAGTGTGGCGATCTATCAGGATTTTTTTACATGGGGTCACCACTTATCAAGGCCCAGACGCCACTCTATGCCATGGTTATACATTAGTCATTGTGATTTTAGCGTAGTAAACATTAGTGGGAATTTTGTAACATGGATTACTTAGGGTGATGGTTCAATAAGAACTTGTTCATGTTGGACTTGAAGACAATCAGATTGTAGTCAGCTGGAAAGCAGGCAAATGGAATAGAGTTCCACAGGCGAGCAGTTCTAAGAAAGAAGCCCTGTTCATGGAATCTACGTTTAGGTGTTGGTGCGGATAAAGAGTGTAGGAAATTGTTGATAGTGGTTCTGGCTAGACGAGTGTTTTTCATGAAAGTCTGGCAAGGAGGGACCAGAGATTGAAGCTCAGATGAGCACCAGTCATGAAAATAACGATAAAGCAGAGACAGGCTCGCTACATCTCTTCTGTGGGAAAGAGGTTGCAGGGAAGAGAAAAGGACATCCCCCACTAAACTACGAAGTCTATTTTTAACTCTGTCAAGAGAGGATAAGCTGCTACTAGTAGCTCCTGCCCAGATGTGGCAACAGTACTCCATCGTTGGCCGAACCTGGCTTTTATATAGGTAGAGAATTTCATACTGGAGCGGTAGAAGAATCCCACCATTTTTCCAGCGACTTTGGCAATGGATTTGATATACGTGTTCCATTTCAGATCGGGAGTAAAGGTCAAACCTAGAAGCTTGTCAAAACATGAAGCCTACGAGAGTCATTCATTTCGCTTAATGGCAGTTGGGCAACAGTGAGTTTATGATGTAAAGATAGAAGCTTGGTTTTAGATGCATTACAAGTAACCAGCCATTTTTCCCCATTGTACCACGTGCTCAAGATCAGAGGAGAGAGAGTCAGAGGGAACTTGGTCGTTCACGGTCTTCGAAGTGCTACCATAGATGGTAGTGTAGTCAGCATTAATGTCTACAAATGATCTAAGGATACGGTTTGGGAGATCATTAATGTAGATCAGGAAGATAGTTGGGCCCAGAAAGCACTCCAGCATTAATACTGAGAGCTTCTTATTTCTGCCCATCAACCACTACTCTTAAGAACCTATCAGAGCTAAATGATTTAATAGTTGAGAAGACATTTCCAGCTATACCATGACTGGAGATCTTGTGAAGTAGACCTTTATGCCATACCTTATCAAAGGCCTTTGATATGTCAAGAACAATTGCCCTAGAGAGGAAGGCTCAGTCGAGGGATTCGCCAATTCTATGAGATATAACTATAAGCACGTCTGCTGTTGATCTAGCAGAATGGAAACCATATTGCATGTCACGAAGAAGGCTATTTCTGCTGAGATGGTTGACTACTTCTTTATTTAACACAGATTCCAGCAGCTTACTCACGATGCATAGGAGACTTATTGGTCTGTACTGAGAGGGAGATGAGCGATCAGCTGAATTCTTAAATACAGGGCATACTGATGAGAGTTTCCAAGGTGTTGGGAAGCATTTCTCCTTAAGGCAACGCTTAAATAAGTATGGGCGCTAGTTCTGGTTGAAGCTTTTTGAGCACTATAATTGGAATGCCGTCAGGGCCGGTTGCTTTACTGGAGTCAAGGTTTTTGATTAGCTTGGCAACATCACGTACAGATATTTGTATGTCACATAGAATGTTTTCTGATATACAAGGAAATACTGGGGGTTGGCGGCCTTGGTCATAAAGGGTAGAATTAGCTGCAAAGATCTTAGCAAGGAGTTTGGCTGATGCTGACGAGATTAACTCAGGTCCATTGATGATAGTTGGGATAGAGCTTACACTTCTGTTGAGGATTCTGCTTGCTATTTGTCAGAACTGATGGACTTGACTAACTGGGCATACAACTCTCTTGCCTTCGTTATTACTTTTTTACAGTGGGTGCTGGCAGACCTGAAAGCTGCTTTAGTCTCAGTACATCTATTACGTTGGAAGTAATAGAAAAAGTGATTTCTGTGCACAATGGCAGCAGCACATTCTGGGGAGAACCATGACTGGCTGTTAGGTTTTTGCTGGAACTTTTTCGAGGGTATGAAACTGACTATACTTACAGTTAATCATTCCGTCAGGTCTGATACTATAGAGGACACATCTTTTTTAAACATGGCCCATAGAGGTAGGTCTGATATAAATGTATGGAAACTATCCCAGTCGGCCATAGAGTATCGATACACTGTATGATGGAGAGGTACGTCTGAAGACCTATGATATTTTGTTTTTATCTTAACTGATACAACAGAGTTGTCTGAAGATCTGATTGGAAACTGAACGGTAGATGAGCCCAGCTCAGAAAGAAAAAGGTCTAGGAGACTTGTATACTGACCGTCAATGTCGGGAATGCGGGTGGGTTCTTGGACAATCTGAGTGAGGTCATAAGCAATGGAGAAATCGTGGCAGAACCTCCCCTCGTCATCGGTCTTGTTTGGGTGGGTTAACCTTTCCACGTTGTGAATATTGAAGTCCCCACAGACGTGAATGTTAGCTGAGGGGTACGCAGACAGGACGTGGTCAATTTTCTCAGTTATGCTATTAAAGATAGTAATTCCATTGTTGTGGGGGTGATAGAGTGCAAATATAAACGCAGTTGTGTGAGCAAGTGCAACCCAGAAGCACATATAGGGTAAGTTAGGATCTTCTCTGGAGATGTCTCTGTCACATGGAAAGTCGTCTTTACTGTAAGCACATACTCCGTGCCCATGGCGATCTTGGGGGTCGAATTTAGAAGTTAAGTTAGAGTATCCTTTAATTATGAACTCATCTAGGGAAGAAGTCGGTACAATGTCAGTTTCGCTTAGGCATAATAGGTCTGGTTTAGTCTCCAGTAATAAAGTTTAAACCTCTGGAAGGTTTGAATGTAGACCCCCTGATCTTGGAGAAGGAAACATGGGAGCTGGGGTCTATGTTGGAAGTTGGAGATTTGGGTTTAATCGAGTATTTTTTCTGAAAACCTTTCATGATTGAGATTTTGGGATTTGTGGAATAGGTCGACGGACTTGCTTAGAGCAGGGCAGAGAGGAAACGTAGGAGAAAAAGAAGGGAATTGTTATTTTATTTTATTTTTTATTTTACAGCACATGATAAGGTAAAGCCGTAACAATTACCCACGAATATGGCATCGAGATGCTTAACCAGAAGCTACTGCATGGTTTAGGATCCATTCACCAAATGGCAATATAGCAGTCCCAGTACGTTGCACCTACTGATATGATGGCTTTCTTAGGGGTTAAACCAAGGTTCGGGTCCCTGACTATCAGGCGGTTAATGTCAGCCCAGTTGAAACGTTTACCTCTAGCACCCTTATCAATGACATGGCCACAAGGATAGACAAAGGAGCAGAGCTTCCAACATCTCTGGCAACTGTTCACACAAAATATTGCCAACCTAGTAAACAGCTTTTTCTTCTCCCTTTGTCAGAAAAATCACTCATTGAAAAAATGAGGACTGAGGGACAAATAAGGAGAAGCGAGAATAACGATAGCTGCTGATAACGCATCCACAATATGTTGTCTACTCTCCATTAAAAAAAATGTTCAAAGAACTTATTAATATTTACTTAGTATAAGTCCATAGCTCTAATTCTAAATTAAAGCTATTTGAAGATAAAGTCCTCTCCAATATTTACGAATGAATTTATATTGTAGATTCGGCGTGATACCGTCATTTATAGTTACCATTTTTTATTTTATTTTTTTCTTTCTTTTTTTTGGGGGGGGGAGATTCTTGATACATTTGCATTTAACGACTGACTGAAATAAATATTATATTAGACAAAAATTAAGTCAAATAAATAGTTATAATAAAAAGAATTTAGCACAAAAAAATACCGGTGGGGGATTATCACGTTTTGAGATATTCTCCCCAAACATGTCGATTAAAAACGAGAATCTTACTTTCTTTTCCGTCTGCCTGCTTCCCACTTGACTACAACTTGGATGTCTTCAAGTCCAACGTTAACAAATTCCTAATGAACTACCCCCTTAAGTAAACACTTTATCAAATCTCCACACTAACGTACTGTACTTGCAATAACCCTTATCCCTGAGTGGCTTCCGGGCCTTGATAAGTGGTGACCACCGTGTAAAAAAAAAAAAAAAGCGGCGTTTGGTTTGGCTTCCTTGGGCGGTGAGAAGATACAACAAAATACAGTAAAAATTGAATGCGTTACTGTAGTTGCCGTTTAAAGGTATTAAACTTTTTTTCTACTTATCCAAGAGACACCTCCAAGCATTGAAGGTTTCCATTCATCAAACACATGCTTGTCGGGGTGTCAGTGCTTATGGCAGAAGGGGGGAGGAAAGGGAAGGTGGCAGTAGGAAGGAGGAAGAATTCGTTTATATTTATAGAGAAAATAAAGCAATAATCCTAAAACAAGGACAACTTTTTCTACCAAGGAAACAACAAGATTCAGAGTTATTTGTGAATATAATCTAGGATTATCTGAACGAATTTGTTTCACGTTTTGCTGACTTTCATCTGCATAAAAATGATTTCAAATTGTTTGCTACACTGTTTGATGTGGAGGTGAAGACAGTATTGGTATGTTTTCAAATTGAATTGATAGAAATCCAGTGTGACAATCTATTACGATCAAAATTTAATTCCAAAAATATTTCATAAAAAATATATTCCTCAAAAATTTGTAAAAATTTATTGTATCAATCAAATCAAGAGATATTGTGCCCCAAGTCCTTGAAGTTTAAAATGTTATGAATGTTGTGAAAACTGTGAATCTGATTTTATTCTGAGGATTGAATCATTGAAAATTCAAACAATTTTTGTTTGATACTCATGCAAAATATGGTGAACTTGCATATTTCTATGATGCCAAGCCAAGGATCGATGTTAAAACAAGTACTTGCCTAACATACATAGGTGATTATATTTCTCAAAAGTAAACATACGGATAGTTCACATTTTTGAGATCTTAATTCATTGTGGATATAGTGACTCATTTTAATCATTTAAATTTGTTTCAAAATAAAACTCAGCTTATCAATGAGATGTATGATTCGTATTGTTGTTTTGACAAAAAACTTGTGGAACATCAAGTTAGAAATAAAAATCATGCACATTTGCTATCATTTCAACCAAGGAAACAACAAGATTCAGAGTTATTTGTGAATATAATCTAGGATTATCTGAACGAATTTGTTTCACGTTTTGTTGACTTCATTTGCATAAAAATGATTTCAAATTGTTTGCTACACTGTTTGATGTGGAGATGAAGACAGCATCGGAATGTTTTGGAATTAAATTGATAGAAATGAAGTGTGGCGATCTATTTAGATCAAAATTTAGTTCTAAAGATACTTAATTACTTGATTTTTACGCAAACTATATTTTTCAAAGTATTTCAAATTAGTACCCAACGCAAAAAGGATGGCATCTTTGTTGGGAAGTGTCTATTAACAGTTTGAATAGTTTGAGGACATAATAGACTGATAACCATCTTGCTCATAGTTTGAAATCAAATATTGAGACACTCATAATTAATAAAAATCACATTGATTCTTTGGTTGTTGGCGATAGCTTAAAACTGTTGCTATGTATTTATAAGTAAATGATTCAAACATTGTTTTTTTCACGGGAAATGCCATAACACATTTCATTTGAAGGTCAACGAGATAGTTAAATTGAGAAGTATTGACATAGCTGCATATTCACATGTTTACTACTATATTCATAAATTGTTCATATAAATTATTTTTGCAACACCTTTGACTAAACGTGAATATGCAGATACGTCAACACGTATCAATTTAATTATTATCATTAGATTTTTTGACAGTTGTCTTTCATGAGACTTATTTTGCCGCGTTGCGTTAAGGTTATGTTTCATGTCAAATAATGGATATATATATGAGCCTTGGTTACATTAAAAGATACTAGAAGCGAAAAGAAACGATGAAGCAAAAGAGGTCAGAAGTGATTTAAATGTCTTACCAGAAATGTAAAGACAGTTAAACGAACGTGCATTATATATTCATACCTCATAAATGTGTGTGGAACACTACATGTGCATTCACGTATGCAATTATGTAATCTCCTATGCATGCGTTTCGCTTTTGTTTGTTGGTGTGTGGTTCGTTTTTGACACAATTTTCAATAAGTTTCAAAAATTTTTTTTTTTTTCACTCTGAAATATTTTCATGTTATCAGGTGTATTTTAATTTGTCATTTTCTTGTGTTTTTCTGATTTTTAATATTTATTTTCATTATGGCTTTACATATTTAAGGGTTTGCATACATATATAAGTAGTTTTCCTAATTTGTCATTAATATTCTTCATCAGGCTGCAACCCATCATCATAACATGATCTTGCCTGCGGGGTCGAATGAGTCTCTGTCCTCTACTTTTAGTATATATATATATATATATATATATATACATATATATATATATATATATATATATATATACATACATATATATATATATATATATATATATATATATATATATATATATATATATATATGAGAAGAAAACTGATGTAAAAACCTGCGATCTATTGTATACTCTGTACCGGCAAAGTTTAGCAGTATTACTAAAAAGTGTATTAAAAAAAGCAGTCACCACTATATCTGTGTGGATTTCCGAGCAACTTAGTTATTGTGGCGAGAGCGCATACATTGCAATCGACGTGGGAGTCCATATATATATATATATATATATATATATATATATATATATATATATATATATATATATACACCAGCAAATAATGTGCACTATCCAAAAGTGGGGGACCATCGTCATGCCAGTTTTGGTCATGACCGGTCTAGTGATGTGGGCTATATATATACATAGGCTATCACCTTGACATTTTACCTTAATCTTGAAAAATAGTGTGCACTATCCCTAGATGAGGGACCATCATCATTCTAGGCTTGGTCATGATGAGCTGTGAAACGGCGAAAAAGTACTGTATGTGGATGACTATATTTATTTCTTACATGGTAGTAACCACATATAAGGGGCCGGAAGCCACTCGGGGATAAGGGTTATTGCGTGTACAGTAATCAATGGGAGAATATCGTAGTAATCGTTAGTAATGGAGAATTGATACTTACTTAAGGGGGAGGTTTATCAGGAATTTGTTTATGTTGGACTTGAAGGCATCCAAGTTGTAGTCAGATGGGAAACAAACAAACGGAAGAGAGTTCCACAGGCGTACACTTCTAAGAAAGAAGCTTTGTTCATCGCATCTACGCTTTGATTTAGGCACAGATAAAGAATGGGGAAAATTATTGACAGCGGTTTCAGCTAGATGGGTGTTTCTCATGAAAGATTGGCGAGGGGGAACTAGAATTGGAGCTCAGATGAGCACTTGTCATGGAAGTAACGATAAAAAAAAAACTGGATCGCAACGTCTCTTCTGTGAGAGAGAGGTTGCAGGGAAGAGAAAAGGGCATCCCCCACTAAGCCATGAAGTCTATTTTATACTCTGCAAAGCAGGATAGAATGTTTTTAGCAGCTCCTGCCCAGATGTGGCAACAGTACTCCATCCTTGGACGTACTTGGCTTTTATATAGATAGAGAATTGCATCAGCAGTGAGATATCTTCTGGAGCGGTAGAAGGATCCTACCATTTTTCCAGCAGCCTTGGCAAAAGACTTGATGTACGTGTTCCATTTCAGATCAGGAGTAAAGGTCAATCCCAGAAGCTTGTCAAAACATGGAGCCTCCCCAAGACGAGAGCCATTCATTTCAATTAATGTCAGATGGGGATGCCTGGTGGTGTCCGGTCCTAAACTTCGCTTAAGTATGTTATTTTGATTCATGCAAATATTAATAAGTTATTATTATAGAGTCAATACTCTATTGATTCTTATATTGTACCAATATATAGCAGTGTTTTCTTAAGCCTTATTTGTTACTGTCTGTACTATTTCCTAACGTATATAAAAACTAAAAAAAATAACGTTGTACAAGCTATAAATGTATATTTGCGTATGCGTAGAATCGCATTTTAAAATGACTTAAGTCTGTCAAGTTTCAATTTTTTCAATTTTTACCACTTAGCAGCTATTTATACTTGCTAAGAACCAAATCGTAATTGTCCCACAGGTTCAAATCCCTAATAGACTTAAAATTGACAGAGGAATTCGGTAAATACCATACTTCACAGTCACTTTATGTATATATAATTATTTATGTATCACAAAATAGATCTTAAAATAATATTATACTTTATTATTATTATTGGTTCACAAGGAGATTTCACACAGGTCATAACGGATCTCTTCTTGAAAACAGCCTAGGGTGTTCTGTGGAAGCTGAGTGACAGACAGATGTCCAGTGCTCTCCTCTTCTGATAACATTTGCAAATGACTTTGTATTATCGCAATAGCCGCCCACCATCAATCTCTCGCTAGCAGCAGCCACTTGGCATCATTCTTTTGTGGGGGTGAGGGTGTTTGAGTAATAAAAGGGGAAGTAGGAGGGATAGAGAACTTATAGATATCTTCAATGTTCTTGGTTTCATGTAACGTTTCTTCATCTTTTGTCTCTGCAGCAGTTCGTCTGGTCCGCGCGTGTGTTAGTCCCAGCATTCAAGGGTTTTCCTTAATATTTCAACTGTTTTCATTATTGCTATTCGTTGCATCTTTCGAGTCATTCCTCTGACAGGTAAACTCTTAAACTACCGGTCACATAACACTAAACTTCTCAGGAAATAATATTCATGCACCAAGCATGGTTTATAGCGAGTAATATCTTTGTTTACATACCTGTATATCGCGTAGAGACATCGGAAAATTTTCTATGCAAAATGTTCCTTCCCGACATTTTTGTTTTATACACATGCGCCAAATTCGTTTTATTCCTTCAAGTTGTTTACTATTAAACTTAATACATAAAACAAGACCTCGGAAAATGTTCTATGCAATTCATTCCCCGTAGCCGACATTTTTGTTTTATACACATGCATCAGATACGCTTTATTTCTTCAAGTTGTTTACTATTAAACTTAATACATAAAACAAGACCTCGGAAAATGTTCTATGCAATTCATTCCCCGTGGTCGATATTTTTGTTTTATACACATGCATCAGATACGCTTTATTTCTTCAAGTTGTTTACTATTAAACTTAATACATAAAACAAGACCTCGGAAAATGTTCTATGCAATTCATTCCCCGTGGTCGATATTTTTGTTTTATACACATGCATCAGATACGCTTTATTTCTTCAAGTTGTTTACTATTAAACTTAATACATAAAACAAGACCTCGGAAAATGTTCTATGCAATTCATTCCCCGTGGTCGATATTTTTGTTTTATACACATGCATCAGATACGCTTTATTTCTTCAAGTTGTTTACTATTAAACTTAATACATAAAACAAGACCTCGGAAAATGTTCTATGCAATTCATTCCCCGTGGTCGATATTTTTGTTTTATACACATGCATCAGATACGCTTTATTTCTTCAAGTTGTTTACTATTAAACTTAATACATAAAACAAGACCTCGGAAAATGTTCTATGCAATTCATTCCCCGTGGTCGATATTTTTGTTTTATACACATGCATCAGATACGCTTTATTTCTTCAAGTTGTTTACTATTAAACTTAATACATAAAACAAGACCTCGGAAAATGTTCTATGCAATTCATTCCCCGTGGTCGATATTTTTGTTTTATACACATGCATCAGATACGCTTTATTTCTTCAAGTTGTTTACTATTAAACTTAATACATAAAACAAGACCTCGGAAAATGTTCTATGCAATTCATTCCCCGTAGCCGACATTTTTGTTTTATACACATGCATCAGATACGCTTTATTTCTTCAAGTTGTTTACTATTAAACTTAATACATAAAACAAGACCTCGGAAAATGTTCTATGCAATTCATTCCCCGTGGTCGATATTTTTGTTTTATACACATGCATCAGATACGCTTTATTTCTTCAAGTTGTTTACTATTAAACTTAATACATAAAACAAGACCTCGGAAAATGTTCTATGCAATTCATTCCCCGTGGTCGATATTTTTGTTTTATACACATGCATCAGATACGCTTTATTTCTTCAAGTTGTTTACTATTAAACTTAATACATAAAACAAGACCTCGGAAAATGTTCTATGCAATTCATTCCCCGTGGTCGATATTTTTGTTTTATACACATGCATCAGATACGCTTTATTTCTTCAAGTTGTTTACTATTAAACTTAATACATAAAACAAGACCTCGGAAAATGTTCTATGCAATTCATTCCCCGTGGTCGATATTTTTGTTTTATACACATGCATCAGATACGCTTTATTTCTTCAAGTTGTTTACTATTAAACTTAATACATAAAACAAGACCTCGGAAAATGTTCTATGCAATTCATTCCCCGTGGTCGATATTTTTGTTTTATACACATGCATCAGATACGCTTTATTTCTTCAAGTTGTTTACTATTAAACTTAATACATAAAACAAGACCTCGGAAAATGTTCTATGCAATTCATTCCCCGTAGCCGACATTTTTGTTTTATACACATGCATCAGATACGCTTTATTTCTTCAAGTTGTTTACTATTAAACTTAATACATAAAACAAGACCTCGGAAAATGTTCTATGCAATTCATTCCCCGTGGCCGACATTTTTGTTTTATACGCATGTACCAAATTCGCTTTATTCCTTTTAGTTGTTTAAACTTAATACATAAAACAAGACCTCGGAAAATGTTCTATGCAATTCATTCCCTGTAGCCGACATTTTTGATTTATACACATTCGCCAGATTCGCTTTATTCCTTCAAGTTGTTTACTATTAAACTTAATACATAAAACAAGACCTCGGAAAATGTTCTATGCAATTCATTCCCCGTGGCCGACATTTTTGTTTTATACGCATGTACCAAATTCGCTTTATTCCTTCAAGTTGTTTAAACTTAATACATAAAACAAGACCTCGGAAAATGTTCTATGCAATTCATTCCCCGTGGTCGATATTTTTGTTTTATACACATGCATCAGATACGCTTTATTTCTTCAAGTTGTTTACTATTAAACTTAATACATAAAACAAGACCTCGGAAAATGTTCTATGCAATTCATTCCCCGTGGTCGATATTTTTGTTTTATACACATGCATCAGATACGCTTTATTTCTTCAAGTTGTTTACTATTAAACTTAATACATAAAACAAGACCTCGGAAAATGTTCTATGCAATTCATTCCCCGTGGCCGACATTTTTGTTTTATACGCATGTACCAAATTCGCTTTATTCCTTTTAGTTGTTTAACTTAATACATAAAACAAGACCTCGGAAAATGTTCTATGCAATTCATTCCCTGTAGCCGACATTTTTGATTTATACACATTCGCCAGATTCGCTTTATTCCTTCAAGTTGTTTACTATTAAACTTAATACATAAAACAAGACCTCGGAAAATGTTCTATGCAATTCATTCCCCGTGGCCGACATTTTTGTTTTATACGCATGTACCAAATTCGCTTTATTCCTTCAAGTTGTTTAAACTTAATACATAAAACAAGACCTCGGAAAATGTTCTATGCAATTCATTCCCCGTGGTCGATATTTTTGTTTTATACACATGCATCAGATACGCTTTATTTCTTCAAGTTGTTTACTATTAAACTTAATACATAAAACAAGACCTCGGAAAATGTTCTATGCAATTCATTCCCCGTAGCCGACATTTTTGTTTTATACACATGCATCAGATACGCTTTATTTCTTCAAGTTGTTTACTATTAAACTTAATACATAAAACAAGACCTCGGAAAATGTTCTATGCAATTCATTCCCCGTGGTCGATATTTTTGTTTTATACACATGCATCAGATACGCTTTATTTCTTCAAGTTGTTTACTATTAAACTTAATACATAAAACAAGACCTCGGAAAATGTTCTATGCAATTCATTCCCCGTGGTCGATATTTTTGTTTTATACACATGCATCAGATACGCTTTATTTCTTCAAGTTGTTTACTATTAAACTTAATACATAAAACAAGACCTCGGAAAATGTTCTATGCAATTCATTCCCCGTGGTCGATATTTTTGTTTTATACACATGCATCAGATACGCTTTATTTCTTCAAGTTGTTTACTATTAAACTTAATACATAAAACAAGACCTCGGAAAATGTTCTATGCAATTCATTCCCCGTGGTCGATATTTTTGTTTTATACACATGCATCAGATACGCTTTATTTCTTCAAGTTGTTTACTATTAAACTTAATACATAAAACAAGACCTCGGAAAATGTTCTATGCAATTCATTCCCCGTGGCCGACATTTTTGTTTTATACGCATGTACCAAATTCGCTTTATTCCTTCAAGTTGTTTAAACTTAATACATAAAACAAGACCTCGGAAAATGTTCTATGCAATTCATTCCCTGTAGCCGACATTTTTGATTTATACACATTCGCCAGATTCGCTTTATTCCTTCAAGTTGTTTACTATTAAACTTAATACATAAAACAAGACCTCGGAAAATGTTCTATGCAATTCATTCCCCATAGCTGACATTTTTGTTTTATACACATGCGCCAGATTCGCTTTATTCCTTCAAGTTGTTTACTATTAAACTTAATACATAAAACAAGACCTCGGAAAATGTTCTATGCAATTCATTCCCCGTGGCCGACATTTTTGTTTTATACGCATGTACCAAATTCGCTTTATTCCTTCAAGTTGTTTAAACTTAATACATAAAACAAGACCTCGGAAAATGTTCTATGCAATTCATTCCCTGTAGCCGACATTTTTGATTTATACACATTCGCCAGATTCGCTTTATTCCTTCAAGTTGTTTACTATTAAACTTAATACATAAAACAAGACCTCGGAAAATGTTCTATGCAATTCATTCCCCGTGGCCGACATTTTTGTTTTATACGCATGTACCAAATTCGCTTTATTCCTTCAAGTTGTTTAAACTTAATACATAAAACAAGACCTCGGAAAATGTTCTATGCAATTCATTCCCTGTAGCCGACATTTTTGATTTATACACATTCGCCAGATTCGCTTTATTCCTTCAAGTTGTTTACTATTAAACTTAATACATAAAACAAGACCTCGGAAAATGTTCTATGCAATTCATTCCCCGTGGCCGACATTTTTGTTTTATACGCATGTACCAAATTCGCTTTATTTCTTCAAGTTGTTTAAACTTAATACATAAAACAAGACCTCGGAAAATGTTCTATGCAATTCATTCCCTGTAGCCGACATTTTTGATTTATACACATTCGCCAGATTCGCTTTATTCCTTCAAGTTGTTTACTATTAAACTTAATACATAAAACAAGACCTCGGAAAATGTTCTATGCAATTCATTCCCCATAGCTGACATTTTTGTTTTATACACATGCGCCAGATTCGCTTTATTCCTTCAAGTTGTTTACTATTAAACTTAATACATAAAACAAGACCTCGGAAAATGTTCTATGCAATTCATTCCCCATAGCTGACATTTTTGTTTTATACACATGCATCAGATTCGCTTTATTCCTTCAAGTTGTTTACTATTAAACTTAATACATAAAACAAGACCTCGGAAAATGTTCTATGCAATTCATTCCCCGTGGTCGATATTTTTGTTTTATACACATGCATCAGATACGCTTTATTCCTTCAAGTTGTTTACTATTAAACTTAATACATAAAACAAGACCTCGGAAAATGTTCTATGCAATTCATTCCCCGTAGCTGACATTTTTGTTTTATACACATGCATCAGATTCGCTTTATTCCTTCAAGTTGTTTACTATTAAACTTAATACATAAAACAAGACCTCGGAAAATGTTCTATGCAATTCATTCCCCGTGGTCGATATTTTTGTTTTATACACATGCATCAGATACGCTTTATTTCTTCAAGTTGTTTACTATTAAACTTAATACATAAAACAAGACCTCGGAAAATGTTCTATGCAATTCATTCCCCGTGGTCGATATTTTTGTTTTATACACATGCATCAGATACGCTTTATTTCTTCAAGTTGTTTACTATTAAACTTAATGCATAAAACAAGACCTCGGAAAATGTTCTATGCAATTCATTCCCCGTAGCTTACATTTTTGTTTTATACACATGCATCAGATTCGCTTTATTCCTTCAAGTTGTTTACTATTAAACTTAATACATAAAACAAGACCTCGGAAAATGTTCTATGCAATTCATTCCCCGTGGTCGATATTTTTGTTTTATACACATGCATCAGATACGCTTTATTTCTTCAAGTTGTTTACTATTAAACTTAATGCATAAAACAAGACCTCGGAAAATGTTCTATGCAATTCATTCCCCGTAGCTTACATTTTTGTTTTATACACATGCATCAGATTCGCTTTATTCCTTCAAGTTGTTTACTATTAAACTTAATACATAAAACAAGACCTCGGAAAATGTTCTATGCAATTCATTCCCCGTGGTCGATATTTTTGTTTTATACACATGCATCAGATACGCTTTATTCCTTCAAGTTGTTTACTATTAAACTTAATACATAAAACAAGACCTCGGAAAATGTTCTATGCAATTCATTCCCCGTGGTCGATATTTTTGTTTTATACACATGCATCAGATACGCTTTATTTCTTCAAGTTGTTTACTATTAAACTTAATACATAAAACAAGACCTCGGAAAATGTTCTATGCAATTCATTCCCCGTGGTCGATATTTTTGTTTTATACACATGCATCAGATACGCTTTATTCCTTCAAGTTGTTTACTATTAAACTTAATACATAAAACAAGACCTCGGAAAATGTTCTATGCAATTCATTCCCCGTGGTCGATATTTTTGTTTTATACACATGCATCAGATACGCTTTATTTCTTCAAGTTGTTTACTATTAAACTTAATACATAAAACAAGACCTCGGAAAATGTTCTATGCAATTCATTCCCCGTGGTCGATATTTTTGTTTTATACACATGCATCAGATACGCTTTATTCCTTCAAGTTGTTTACTATTAAACTTAATACATAAAACAAGACCTCGGAAAATGTTCTATGCAATTCATTCCCCGTGGTCGATATTTTTGTTTTATACACATGCATCAGATACGCTTTATTCCTTCAAGTTGTTTACTATTAAACTTAATACATAAAACAAGACCTCGGAAAATGTTCTATGCAATTCATTCCCCGTGGTCGATATTTTTGTTTTATACACATGCATCAGATACGCTTTATTTCTTCAAGTTGTTTACTATTAAACTTAATACATAAAACAAGACCTCGGAAAATGTTCTATGCAATTCATTCCCCGTGGTCGATATTTTTGTTTTATACACATGCATCAGATACGCTTTATTTCTTCAAGTTGTTTACTATTAAACTTAATGCATAAAACAAGACCTCGGAAAATGTTCTATGCAATTCATTCCCCGTAGCTTACATTTTTGTTTTATACACATGCATCAGATTCGCTTTATTCCTTCAAGTTGTTTACTATTAAACTTAATACATAAAACAAGACCTCGGAAAATGTTCTATGCAATTCATTCCCCGTGGTCGATATTTTTGTTTTATACACATGCATCAGATACGCTTTATTTCTTCAAGTTGTTTACTATTAAACTTAATGCATAAAACAAGACCTCGGAAAATGTTCTATGCAATTCATTCCCCGTAGCTTACATTTTTGTTTTATACACATGCATCAGATTCGCTTTATTCCTTCAAGTTGTTTACTATTAAACTTAATACATAAAACAAGACCTCGGAAAATGTTCTATGCAATTCATTCCCCGTGGTCGATATTTTTGTTTTATACACATGCATCAGATACGCTTTATTCCTTCAAGTTGTTTACTATTAAACTTAATACATAAAACAAGACCTCCGAAAATGTTCTATGCAATTCATTCCCCGTAGCCGACATTTTTGTTTTTAACACATGCGCCAGATTCGCTTTATTCCTTCAAGTTGTTTACTATTAAACTTAATACATAAAACAAGACCTCGGAAAATGTTCTATGCAATTCATTCCCCGTGGTCGATATTTTTGTTTTATACACATGCATCAGATACGCTTTATTCCTTCAAGTTGTTTACTATTAAACTTAATACATAAAACAAGACCTCGGAAAATGTTCTATGCAATTCATTCCCCGTGGTCGATATTTTTGTTTTATACACATGCATCAGATACGCTTTATTCCTTCAAATTGTTTACTATTAAACTTAATACATAAAACAAGACCTCCGAAAATGTTCTATGCAATTCATTCCCCGTAGCCGACATTTTTGTTTTATACACATGCGCCAGATTCGCTTTATTCCTTCAAGTTGTTTACTATTAAACTTAATACATAAAACAAGACCTCGGAAAATGTTCTATGCAATTCATTCCCCGTGGTCGATATTTTTGTTTTATACACATGCATCAGATACGCTTTATTTCTTCAAGTTGTTTACTATTAAACTTAATACATAAAACAAGACCTCGGAAAATGTTCTATGCAATTCATTCCCCGTGGTCGATATTTTTGTTTTATACACATGCATCAGATACGCTTTATTTCTTCAAGTTGTTTACTATTAAACTTAATGCATAAAACAAGACCTCGGAAAATGTTCTATGCAATTCATTCCCCGTAGCTTACATTTTTGTTTTATACACATGCATCAGATTCGCTTTATTCCTTCAAGTTGTTTACTATTAAACTTAATACATAAAACAAGACCTCGGAAAATGTTCTATGCAATTCATTCCCCGTGGTCGATATTTTTGTTTTATACACATGCATCAGATACGCTTTATTCCTTCAAGTTGTTTACTATTAAACTTAATACATAAAACAAGACCTCGGAAAATGTTCTATGCAATTCATTCCCCGTAGCTGACATTTTTGTTTTATACACATGCATCAGATTCGCTTTATTCCTTCAAGTTGTTTACTATTAAACTTAATACATAAAACAAGACCTCGGAAAATGTTCTATGCAATTCATTCCCCGTGGTCGATATTTTTGTTTTATACACATGCATCAGATACGCTTTATTCCTTCAAGTTGTTTACTATTAAACTTAATACATAAAACAAGACCTCGGAAAATGTTCTATGCAATTCATTCCCCGTAGCTGACATTTTTGTTTTATACACATGCATCAGATTCGCTTTATTCCTTCAAGTTGTTTACTATTAAACTTAATACATAAAACAAGACCTCCGAAAATGTTCTATGCAATTCATTCCCCGTAGCCGACATTTTTGTTTTATACACATGCGCCAGATTCGCTTTATTCCTTCAAGTTGTTTACTATTAAACTTAATACATAAAACAAGACCTCGGAAAATGTTCTATGCAATTCATTCCCCGTGGTCGATATTTTTGTTTTATACACATGCATCAGATACGCTTTATTTCTTCAAGTTGTTTACTATTAAACTTAATACATAAAACAAGACCTCGGAAAATGTTCTATGCAATTCATTCCCCGTGGCCGACATTTTTGTTTTATACGCATGTGCCAAATTCGCTTTATTCCTTCAAGTTGTTTAAACTTAATACATAAAACAAGACCTCGGAAAATGTTCTATGCAATTCATTCCCCGTGGCCGACATTTTTGTTTTATACGCATGTGCCAAATTCGCTTTATTCCTTCAAGTTGTTTAAACTTAATACATAAAACAAGACCTCGGAAAATGTTCTATGCAATTCATTCCCCGAATCCGACATTTTTGTTTTATACACATGCATCAGATTCGCTTTATTCCTTCAAGTTGTTTACTATTAAACTTAATACATAAAACAAGACCTCGGAAAATGTTCTATGCAATTCATTCCCCGTAGCTGACATTTTTGTTTTATACACATGCATCAGATTCGCTTTATTCCTTCAAGTTGTTTACTATTAAACTTTATACATAAAACAAGACCTCGGAAAATGTTCTATGCAATTCATTCCCCGTGGTCGATATTTTTGTTTTATACACATGCATCAGATACGCTTTATTCCTTCAAGTTGTTTACTATTAAACTTAATACATAAAACAAGACCTCGGAAAATGTTCTATGCAATTCAATCCCCGTAGCTGACATTTTTGTTTTATACACATGCATCAGATTCGCTTTATTCCTTCAAGTTGTTTACTATTAAACTTAATACATAAAACAAGACCTCGGAAAATGTTCTATGCAATTCATTCCCCGTAGCTGACATTTTTGTTTTATACACATGCATCAGATTCGCTTTATTCCTTCAAGTTGTTTACTATTAAACTTTATACATAAAACAAGACCTCGGAAAATGTTCTATGCAATTCATTCCCCGTGGTCGATATTTTTGTTTTATACACATGCATCAGATACGCTTTATTCCTTCAAGTTGTTTACTATTAAACTTAATACATAAAACAAGACCTCGGAAAATGTTCTATGCAATTCAATCCCCGTAGCTGACATTTTTGTTTTATACACATGCATCAGATTCGCTTTATTCCTTCAAGTTGTTTACTATTAAACTTAATACATAAAACAAGACCTCGGAAAATGTTCTATGCAATTCATTCCCCGTAGCTGACATTTTTGTTTTATACACATGCATCAGATTCGCTTTATTCCTTCAAGTTGTTTACTATTAAACTTAATACATAAAACAAGACCTCGGAAAATGTTCTATGCAATTCATTCCCCGTAGCTGACATTTTTGTTTTATACACATGCATCAGATTCGCTTTATTCCTTCAAGTTGTTTACTATTAAACTTAATACATAAAACAAGACCTCGGAAAATGTTCTATGCAATTCATTCCCCGTAGCTGACATTTTTGTTTTATACACATGCATCAGATTCGCTTTATTCCTTCAAGTTGTTTACTATTAAACTTAATACATAAAACAAGACCTCGGAAAATGTTCTATGCAATTCATTCCCCGTAGCTGGCATTTTTGTTTTATACACATGCATCAGATTCGCTTTATTCCTTCAAGTTGTTTACTATTAAACTTAATACATAAAACAAGACCTCGGAAAATGTTCTATGCAATTCATTCCCCGTGGTCGATATTTTTGTTTTATACACATGCATCAGATTCGCTTTATTCCTTCAAGTTGTTTACTATTAAACTTAATACATAAAACAAGACCTCGGAAAATGTTCTATGCAATTCATTCCCCGTGGTCGATATTTTTGTTTTATACACATGCATCAGATTCGCTTTATTCCTTCAAGTTGTTTACTATTAAACTTAATACATAAAACAAGACCTCGGAAAATGTTCTATGCAATTCATTCCCCGTGGTCGATATTTTTGTTTTATACACATGCATCAGATTCGCTTTATTCCTTCAAGTTGTTTACTATTAAACTTAATACATAAAACAAGACCTCGGAAAATGTTCTATGCAATTCATTCCCCGTGGTCGATATTTTTGTTTTATACACATGCATCAGATTCGCTTTATTCCTTCAAGTTGTTTACTATTAAACTTAATACATAAAACAAGACCTCGGAAAATGTTCTATGCAATTCATTCCCCGTGGCCGACATTTTTGTTTTATACACATGCATCAGATACGCTTTTTTTCTTCAAGTTGTTTACTATTAAACTTAATACATAAAACAAGACCTCGGAAAATGTTCTATGCAATTCATTCCCCGTGGTCGATATTTTTGTTTTATACACATGCATCAGATTCGCTTTATTCCTTCAAGTTGTTTACTATTAAACTTAATACATAAAACAAGACCTCGGAAAATGTTCTATGCAATTCATTCCCCGTGGTCGATATTTTTGTTTTATACACATGCATCAGATTCGCTTTATTCCTTCAAGTTGTTTACTATTAAACTTAATACATAAAACAAGACCTCGGAAAATGTTCTATGCAATTCATTCCCCGTGGCCGACATTTTTGTTTTATACGCATGTGCCAAATTCGCTTTATTCCTTCAAGTTGTTTAAACTTAATACATAAAACAAGACCTCGGAAAATGTTCTATGCAATTCATTCCCCGTGGCCGACATTTTTGTTTTATACGCATGTTCCAAATTCGCTTTATTCCTTCAAGTTGTTTAAACTTAATACATAAAACAAGACCTCGGAAAATGTTCTATGCAATTCATTCCCCGTAGCTGACATTTTTGTTTTATACACGTGCATCAGATTCGCTTTATTCCTTCAAGTTGTTTACTATTAAACTTAATACATAAAACAAGACCTCGGAAAATGTTCTATGCAATTCATTCCCCGTAGCTGACATTTTTGTTTTATACACATGCATCAGATTCGCTTTATTCCTTCAAGTTGTTTACTATTAAACTTAATACATAAAACAAGACCTCGGAAAATGTTCTATGCAATTCATTCCCCGTAGCTGACATTTTTGTTTTATACACATGCATCAGATTCACTTTATTCCTTTAAGTTGTTTACTATTAAACTTAATACATAAAACAAGACCTCGGAAAATGTTCTATGCAATTCATTCCCCGTAGCTGACATTTTTGTTTTATACACATGCATCAGATTCGCTTTATTCCTTCAAGTTGTTTACTATTAAACTTAATACATAAAACAAGACCTCGGAAAATGTTCTATGCAATTCATTCCCCGTAGCTGACATTTTTGTTTTATACACATGCATCAGATTCGCTTTATTCCTTCAAGTTGTTTACTATTAAACTTAATACATAAAACAAGACCTCGGAAAATGTTCTATGCAATTCATTCCCCGTGGTCGATATTTTTGTTTTATACACATGCATCAGATTCGCTTTATTCCTTCAAGTTGTTTACTATTAAACTTAATACATAAAACAAGACCTCGGAAAATGTTCTATGCAATTCATTCCCCGTGGTCGATATTTTTGTTTTATACACATGCATCAGATTCGCTTTATTCCTTCAAGTTGTTTACTATTAAACTTAATACATAAAACAAGACCTCGGAAAATGTTCTATGCAATTCATTCCCCGTGGCCGACATTTTTGTTTTATACACATGCATCAGATACGCTTTATTTCTTCAAGTTGTTTACTATTAAACTTAATACATAAAACAAGACCTCGGAAAATGTTCTATGCAATTCATTCCCCGTGGTCGATATTTTTGTTTTATACACATGCATCAGATTCGCTTTATTCCTTCAAGTTGTTTACTATTAAACTTAATACATAAAACAAGACCTCGGAAAATGTTCTATGTAATTCATTCCCCGTGGTCGATATTTTTGTTTTATACACATGCATCAGATACGCTTTATTTCTTCAAGTTGTTTACTATTAAACTTAATACATAAAACAAGACCTCGGAAAATGTTCTATGCAATTCATTCCCCGTGGTCGATATTTTTGTTTTATACACATGCATCAGATTCGCTTTATTCCTTCAAGTTGTTTACTATTAAACTTAATACATAAAACAAGACCTCGGAAAATGTTCTATGCAATTCATTCCCCGTGGTCGATATTTTTGTTTTATACACATGCATCAGATACGCTTTATTTCTTCAAGTTGTTTACTATTAAACTTAATACATAAAACAAGACCTCGGAAAATGTTCTATGCAATTCATTCCCCGTAGCTGACATTTTTTGTTTTATACACATGCATCAGATTCACTTTATTCCTTCAAGTTGTTTACTATTAAACTTAATACATAAAACAAGACCTCGGAAAATGTTCTATGCAATTCATTCCCCGTAGCTGACATTTTTGTTTTATACACGTGCATCAGATTCGCTTTATTCCTTCAAGTTGTTTACTATTAAACTTAATACATAAAACAAGACCTCGGAAAATGTTCTATGCAATTCATTCCCCGTAGCTGACATTTTTGTTTTATACACATGCATCAGATTCGCTTTATTCCTTCAAGTTGTTTACTATTAAACTTAATACATAAAACAAGACCTCGGAAAATGTTCTATGCAATTCATTCCCCGTAGCTGACATTTTTGTTTTATACACATGCATCAGATTCGCTTTATTCCTTCAAGTTGTTTACTATTAAACTTAATACATAAAACAAGACCTCGGAAAATGTTCTATGCAATTCATTCTCCGTGGTCGATATTTTTGTTTTATACACATGCATCAGATTCGCTTTATTCCTTCAAGTTGTTTACTATTAAACTTAATACATAAAACAAGACCTCGGAAAATGTTCTATGCAATTCATTCCCCGTGGTCGATATTTTTGTTTTATACACATGCATCAGATTCGCTTTATTCCTTCAAGTTGTTTACTATTAAACTTAATACATAAAACAAGACCTCGGAAAATGTTCTATGCAATTCATTCCCCGTGGCCGACATTTTTGTTTTATACACATGCATCAGATACGCTTTTTTTCTTCAAGTTGTTTACTATTAAACTTAATACATAAAACAAGACCTCGGAAAATGTTCTATGCAATTCATTCCCCGTGGTCGATATTTTTGTTTTATACACATGCATCAGATTCGCTTTATTCCTTCAAGTTGTTTACTATTAAACTTAATACATAAAACAAGACCTCGGAAAATGTTCTATGCAATTCATTCCCCGTGGTCGATATTTTTGTTTTATACACATGCATCAGATTCGCTTTATTCCTTCAAGTTGTTTACTATTAAACTTAATACATAAAACAAGACCTCGGAAAATGTTCTATGCAATTCATTCCCCGTGGCCGACATTTTTGTTTTATACGCATGTGCCAAATTCGCTTTATTCCTTCAAGTTGTTTAAACTTAATACATAAAACAAGACCTCGGAAAATGTTCTATGCAATTCATTCCCCGTGGCCGACATTTTTGTTTTATACGCATGTTCCAAATTCGCTTTATTCCTTCAAGTTGTTTAAACTTAATACATAAAACAAGACCTCGGAAAATGTTCTATGCAATTCATTCCCCGTAGCTGACATTTTTATTTTATACACATGCATCAGATACGCTTTATTCCTTCAAGTTGTTTACTATTAAACTTAATACATAAAACAAGACCTCGGAAAATGTTCTATGCAATTCATTCCCCGTAGCTGACATTTTTGTTTTATACACGTGCATCAGATTCGCTTTATTCCTTCAAGTTGTTTACTATTAAACTTAATACATAAAACAAGACCTCGGAAAATGTTCTATGCAATTCATTCCCCGTAGCTGACATTTTTGTTTTATACACATGCATCAGATTCGCTTTATTCCTTCAAGTTGTTTACTATTAAACTTAATACATAAAACAAGACCTCGGAAAATGTTCTATGCAATTCATTCCCCGTAGCTGACATTTTTGTTTTATACACATGCATCAGATTCACTTTATTCCTTTAAGTTGTTTACTATTAAACTTAATACATAAAACAAGACCTCGGAAAATGTTCTATGCAATTCATTCCCCGTAGCTGACATTTTTGTTTTATACACATGCATCAGATTCGCTTTATTCCTTCAAGTTGTTTACTATTAAACTTAATACATAAAACAAGACCTCGGAAAATGTTCTATGCAATTCATTCCCCGTAGCTGACATTTTTGTTTTATACACATGCATCAGATTCGCTTTATTCCTTCAAGTTGTTTACTATTAAACTTAATACATAAAACAAGACCTCGGAAAATGTTCTATGCAATTCATTCCCCGTGGTCGATATTTTTGTTTTATACACATGCATCAGATTCGCTTTATTCCTTCAAGTTGTTTACTATTAAACTTAATACATAAAACAAGACCTCGGAAAATGTTCTATGCAATTCATTCCCCGTGGTCGATATTTTTGTTTTATACACATGCATCAGATTCGCTTTATTCCTTCAAGTTGTTTACTATTAAACTTAATACATAAAACAAGACCTCGGAAAATGTTCTATGCAATTCATTCCCCGTGGCCGACATTTTTGTTTTATACACATGCATCAGATACGCTTTATTTCTTCAAGTTGTTTACTATTAAACTTAATACATAAAACAAGACCTCGGAAAATGTTCTATGCAATTCATTCCCCGTGGTCGATATTTTTGTTTTATACACATGCATCAGATTCGCTTTATTCCTTCAAGTTGTTTACTATTAAACTTAATACATAAAACAAGACCTCGGAAAATGTTCTATGTAATTCATTCCCCGTGGTCGATATTTTTGTTTTATACACATGCATCAGATACGCTTTATTTCTTCAAGTTGTTTACTATTAAACTTAATACATAAAACAAGACCTCGGAAAATGTTCTATGCAATTCATTCCCCGTGGTCGATATTTTTGTTTTATACACATGCATCAGATTCGCTTTATTCCTTCAAGTTGTTTACTATTAAACTTAATACATAAAACAAGACCTCGGAAAATGTTCTATGCAATTCATTCCCCGTGGTCGATATTTTTGTTTTATACACATGCATCAGATACGCTTTATTTCTTCAAGTTGTTTACTATTAAACTTAATACATAAAACAAGACCTCGGAAAATGTTCTATGCAATTCATTCCCCGTAGCTGACATTTTTGTTTTATACACATGCATCAGATTCGCTTTATTCCTTCAAGTTGTTTACTATTAAACTTAATACATAAAACAAGACCTCGGAAAATGTTCTATGCAATTCATTCCCCGTAGCTGACATTTTTGTTTTATACACATGCATCAGATTCGCTTTATTCCTTCAAGTTGTTTACTATTAAACTTAATACATAAAACAAGACCTCGGAAAATGTTCTATGCAATTCATTCCCCGTAGCTGACATTTTTGTTTTATACACATGCATCAGATTCGCTTTATTCCTTCAAGTTGTTTACTATTAAACTTAATACATAAAACAAGACCTCGGAAAATGTTCTATGCAATTCATTCCCCGTAGCTGACATTTTTGTTTTATACACATGCATCAGATTCGCTTTATTCCTTCAAGTTGTTTACTATTAAACTTAATACATAAAACAAGACCTCGGAAAATGTTCTATGCAATTCATTCCCCGTGGTCGATATTTTTGTTTTATACACATGCATCAGATTCGCTTTATTCCTTCAAGTTGTTTACTATTAAACTTAATACATAAAACAAGACCTCGGAAAATGTTCTATGCAATTCATTCCCCGTGGTCGATATTTTTGTTTTATACACATGCATCAGATACGCTTTATTTCTTCAAGTTGTTTACTATTAAACTTAATGCATAAAACAAGACCTCGGAAAATGTTCTATGCAATTCATTCCCCGTGGTCGATATTTTTGTTTTATACACATGCATCAGATTCGCTTTATTCCTTCAAGTTGTTTACTATTAAACTTAATACATAAAACAAGATCTCGGAAAATGTTCTATGCAATTCATTCCCCGTGGTCGATATTTTTCTTTTATACACATGCATCAGATACGCTTTATTTCTTCAAGTTGTTTACTATTAAACTTAATACATAAAACAAGACCTCGGAAAATGTTCTATGCAATTCATTCCCCGTAGCTGACATTTTTGTTTTATACACATGCATCAGATTCACTTTATTCCTTCAAGTTGTTTACTATTAAACTTAATACATAAAACAAGACCTCGGAAAATGTTCTATGCAATTCATTCCCCGTAGCTGACATTTTTGTTTTATACACGTGCATCAGATTCGCTTTATTCCTTCAAGTTTTTTACTATTAAACTTAATACATAAAACAAGACCTCGGAAAATGTTCTATGCAATTCATTCCCCGTAGCTGACATTTTTGTTTTATACACATGCATCAGATTCGCTTTATTCCTTCAAGTTGTTTACTATTAAACTTAATACATAAAACAAGACCTCGGAAAATGTTCTATGCAATTCATTCCCCGTAGCTGACATTTTTGTTTTATACACATGCATCAGATTCGCTTTATTCCTTCAAGTTGTTTACTATTAAACTTAATACATAAAACAAGACCTCGGAAAATGTTCTATGCAATTCATTCCCCGTAGCTGACATTTTTGTTTTATACACATGCACCAGATTCGCTTTATTCCTTCAAGTTGTTTACTATTAAACTTAATACATAAAACAAGACCTCGGAAAATGTTCTATGCAATTCATTCCCCGTAGCTGACATTTTTGTTTTATACACATGCATCAGATTCGCTTTATTCCTTCAAGTTGTTTACTATTAAACTTAATACATAAAACAAGACCTCGGAAAATGTTCTATGCAATTCATTCCCCGTAGCTGACATTTTTGTTTTATACACATGCATCAGATTCGCTTTATTCCTTCAAGTTGTTTACTATTAAATTTAATACATAAAACAAGACCTCGGAAAATGTTCTATGCAATTCATTCCCCGTGGTCGATATTTTTGTTTTATACACATGCATCAGATTCGCTTTATTCCTTCAAGTTGTTTACTATTAAACTTAATACATAAAACAAGACCTCGGAAAATGTTCTACGCAATTCATTCCCCGTGGTCGATATTTTTGTTTTATACACATGCATCAGATACGCTTTATTTCTTCAAGTTGTTTACTATTAAACTTAATACATAAAACAAGACCTCGGAAAATGTTCTATGCAATTCATTCCCCGTAGCTGACATTTTTGTTTTATACACATGCATCAGATTCACTTTATTCCTTCAAGTTGTTTACTATTAAACTTAATACATAAAACAAGACCTCGGAAAATGTTCTATGCAATTCATTCCCCGTAGCTGACATTTTTGTTTTATACACGTGCATCAGATTCGCTTTATTCCTTCAAGTTGTTTACTATTAAACTTAATACATAAAACAAGACCTCGGAAAATGTTCTATGCAATTCATTCCCCGTAGCTGACATTTTTGTTTTATACACATGCATCAGATTCACTTTATTCCTTCAAGTTGTTTACTATTAAACTTAATACATAAAACAAGACCTCGGAAAATGTTCTATGCAATTCATTCCCCGTAGCTGACATTTTTGTTTTATACACATGCATCAGATTCGCTTTATTCCTTCAAGTTGTTTACTATTAAACTTAATACATAAAACAAGACCTCGGAAAATGTTCTATGCAATTCATTCCCCGTGGTCGATATTTTTGTTTTATACACATGCATCAGATTCGCTTTATTCCTTCAAGTTGTTTACTATTAAACTTAATACATAAAACAAGACCTCGGAAAATGTTCTATGCAATTCATTCCCCGTGGTCGATATTTTTGTTTTATACACATGCATCAGATTCGCTTTATTCCTTCAAGTTGTTTACTATTAAACTTAATACATAAAACAAGACCTCGGAAAATGTTCTATGCAATTCATTCCCCGTGGCCGACATTTTTGTTTTATACGCATGTGCCAAATTCGCTTTATTCCTTCAAGTTGTTTAAACTTAATACATAAAACAAGACCTCGGAAAATGTTCTATGCAATTCATTCCCCGTGGCCGACATTTTTGTTTTATACGCATGTTCCAAATTCGCTTTATTCCTTCAAGTTGTTTAAACTTAATACATAAAACAAGACCTCGGAAAATGTTCTATGCAATTCATTCCCCGTAGCTGACATTTTTATTTTATACACGTGCATCAGATTCGCTTTATTCCTTCAAGTTGTTTACTATTAAACTTAATACATAAAACAAGACCTCGGAAAATGTTCTATGCAATTCATTCCCCGTAGCTGACATTTTTGTTTTATACACATGCATCAGATTCGCTTTATTCCTTCAAGTTGTTTACTATTAAACTTAATACATAAAACAAGACCTCGGAAAATGTTCTATGCAATTCATTCCCCGTGGTCGATATTTTTGTTTTATACACATGCATCAGATTCGCTTTATTCCTTCAAGTTGTTTACTATTAAACTTAATACATAAAACAAGACCTCGGAAAATGTTCTATGCAATTCATTCCCCGTGGTCGATATTTTTGTTTTATACACATGCATCAGATTCGCTTTATTCCTTCAAGTTGTTTACTATTAAACTTAATACATAAAACAAGACCTCGGAAAATGTTCTATGCAATTCATTCCCCGTGGTCGATATTTTTGTTTTATACACATGCATCAGATTCGCTTTATTCCTTCAAGTTGTTTACTATTAAACTTAATACATAAAACAAGACCTCGGAAAATGTTCTATGCAATTCATTCCCCGTGGCCGACATTTTTGTTTTATACGCATGTGCCAAATTCGCTTTATTCCTTCAAGTTGTTTAAACTTAATACATAAAACAAGACCTCGGAAAATGTTCTATGCAATTCATTCCCCGTGGCCGACATTTTTGTTTTATACGCATGTTCCAAATTCGCTTTATTCCTTCAAGTTGTTTAAACTTAATACATAAAACAAGACCTCGGAAAATGTTCTATGCAATTCATTCCCCGTAGCTGACATTTTTATTTTATACACATGCATCAGATACGCTTTATTCCTTCAAGTTGTTTACTATTAAACTTAATACATAAAACAAGACCTCGGAAAATGTTCTATGCAATTCATTCCCCGTAGCTGACATTTTTGTTTTATACACGTGCATCAGATTCGCTTTATTCCTTCAAGTTGTTTACTATTAAACTTAATACATAAAACAAGACCTCGGAAAATGTTCTATGCAATTCATTCCCCGTAGCTGACATTTTTGTTTTATACACATGCATCAGATTCGCTTTATTCCTTCAAGTTGTTTACTATTAAACTTAATACATAAAACAAGACCTCGGAAAATGTTCTATGCAATTCATTCCCCGTAGCTGACATTTTTGTTTTATACACGTGCATCAGATTCGCTTTATTCCTTCAAGTTGTTTACTATTAAACTTAATACATAAAACAAGACCTCGGAAAATGTTCTATGCAATTCATTCCCCGTAGCTGACATTTTTGTTTTATACACATGCATCAGATTCACTTTATTCCTTTAAGTTGTTTACTATTAAACTTAATACATAAAACAAGACCTCGGAAAATGTTCTATGCAATTCATTCCCCGTAGCTGACATTTTTGTTTTATACACATGCATCAGATTCGCTTTATTCCTTCAAGTTGTTTACTATTAAACTTAATACATAAAACAAGACCTCGGAAAATGTTCTATGCAATTCATTCCCCGTAGCTGACATTTTTGTTTTATACACATGCATCAGATTCGCTTTATTCCTTCAAGTTGTTTACTATTAAACTTAATACATAAAACAAGACCTCGGAAAATGTTCTATGCAATTCATTCCCCGTAGCTGACATTTTTGTTTTATACACATGCATCAGATTCGCTTTATTCCTTCAAGTTGTTTACTATTAAACTTAATACATAAAACAAGACCTCGGAAAATGTTCTATGCAATTCATTCCCCGTAGCTGACATTTTTGTTTTATACACGTGCATCAGATTCGCTTTATTCCTTCAAGTTGTTTACTATTAAACTTAATACATAAAACAAGACCTCGGAAAATGTTCTATGCAATTCATTCCCCGTAGCTGACATTTTTGTTTTATACACATGCATCAGATTCACTTTATTCCTTTAAGTTGTTTACTATTAAACTTAATACATAAAACAAGACCTCGGAAAATGTTCTATGCAATTCATTCCCCGTAGCTGACATTTTTGTTTTATACACATGCATCAGATTCGCTTTATTCCTTCAAGTTGTTTACTATTAAACTTAATACATAAAACAAGACCTCGGAAAATGTTCTATGCAATTCATTCCCCGTAGCTGACATTTTTGTTTTATACACATGCATCAGATTCGCTTTATTCCTTCAAGTTGTTTACTATTAAACTTAATACATAAAACAAGACCTCGGAAAATGTTCTATGCAATTCATTCCCCGTGGTCGATATTTTTGTTTTATACACATGCATCAGATTCGCTTTATTCCTTCAAGTTGTTTACTATTAAACTTAATACATAAAACAAGACCTCGGAAAATGTTCTATGCAATTCATTCCCCGTGGTCGATATTTTTGTTTTATACACATGCATCAGATTCGCTTTATTCCTTCAAGTTGTTTACTATTAAACTTAATACATAAAACAAGACCTCGGAAAATGTTCTATGCAATTCATTCCCCGTGGCCGACATTTTTGTTTTATACACATGCATCAGATACGCTTTATTTCTTCAAGTTGTTTACTATTAAACTTAATACATAAAACAAGACCTCGGAAAATGTTCTATGCAATTCATTCCCCGTGGTCGATATTTTTGTTTTATACACATGCATCAGATTCGCTTTATTCCTTCAAGTTGTTTACTATTAAACTTAATACATAAAACAAGACCTCGGAAAATGTTCTATGTAATTCATTCCCCGTGGTCGATATTTTTGTTTTATACACATGCATCAGATACGCTTTATTTCTTCAAGTTGTTTACTATTAAACTTAATACATAAAACAAGACCTCGGAAAATGTTCTATGCAATTCATTCCCCGTGGTCGATATTTTTGTTTTATACACATGCATCAGATTCGCTTTATTCCTTCAAGTTGTTTACTATTAAACTTAATACATAAAACAAGACCTCGGAAAATGTTCTATGCAATTCATTCCCCGTGGTCGATATTTTTGTTTTATACACATGCATCAGATACGCTTTATTTCTTCAAGTTGTTTACTATTAAACTTAATACATAAAACAAGACCTCGGAAAATGTTCTATGCAATTCATTCCCCGTAGCTGACATTTTTGTTTTATACACATGCATCAGATTCACTTTATTCCTTCAAGTTGTTTACTATTAAACTTAATACATAAAACAAGACCTCGGAAAATGTTCTATGCAATTCATTCCCCGTAGCTGACATTTTTGTTTTATACACGTGCATCAGATTCGCTTTATTCCTTCAAGTTGTTTACTATTAAACTTAATACATAAAACAAGACCTCGGAAAATGTTCTATGCAATTCATTCCCCGTAGCTGACATTTTTGTTTTATACACATGCATCAGATTCGCTTTATTCCTTCAAGTTGTTTACTATTAAACTTAATACATAAAACAAGACCTCGGAAAATGTTCTATGCAATTCATTCCCCGTAGCTGACATTTTTGTTTTATACACATGCATCAGATTCGCTTTATTCCTTCAAGTTGTTTACTATTAAACTTAATACATAAAACAAGACCTCGGAAAATGTTCTATGCAATTCATTCCCCGTAGCTGACATTTTTGTTTTATACACATGCATCAGATTCGCTTTATTCCTTCAAGTTGTTTACTATTAAACTTAATACATAAAACAAGACCTCGGAAAATGTTCTATGCAATTCATTCCCCGTAGCTGACATTTTTGTTTTATACACATGCATCAGATTCGCTTTATTCCTTCAAGTTGTTTACTATTAAACTTAATACATAAAACAAGACCTCGGAAAATGTTCTATGCAATTCATTCCCCGTGGTCGATATTTTTGTTTTATACACATGCATCAGATTCGCTTTATTCCTTCAAGTTGTTTACTATTAAACTTAATACATAAAACAAGACCTCGGAAAATGTTCTATGCAATTCATTCCCCGTGGTCGATATTTTTGTTTTATACACATGCATCAGATACGCTTTATTTCTTCAAGTTGTTTACTATTAAACTTAATGCATAAAACAAGACCTCGGAAAATGTTCTATGCAATTCATTCCCCGTGGTCGATATTTTTGTTTTATACACATGCATCAGATTCGCTTTATTCCTTCAAGTTGTTTACTATTAAACTTAATACATAAAACAAGATCTCGGAAAATGTTCTATGCAATTCATTCCCCGTGGTCGATATTTTTCTTTTATACACATGCATCAGATACGCTTTATTTCTTCAAGTTGTTTACTATTAAACTTAATACATAAAACAAGACCTCGGAAAATGTTCTATGCAATTCATTCCCCGTAGCTGACATTTTTGTTTTATACACATGCATCAGATTCACTTTATTCCTTCAAGTTGTTTACTATTAAACTTAATACATAAAACAAGACCTCGGAAAATGTTCTATGCAATTCATTCCCCGTAGCTGACATTTTTGTTTTATACACGTGCATCAGATTCGCTTTATTCCTTCAAGTTTTTTACTATTAAACTTAATACATAAAACAAGACCTCGGAAAATGTTCTATGCAATTCATTCCCCGTAGCTGACATTTTTGTTTTATACACATGCATCAGATTCACTTTATTCCTTCAAGTTGTTTACTATTAAACTTAATACATAAAACAAGACCTCGGAAAATGTTCTATGCAATTCATTCCCCGTAGCTGACATTTTTGTTTTATACACATGCATCAGATTCGCTTTATTCCTTCAAGTTGTTTACTATTAAACTTAATACATAAAACAAGACCTCGGAAAATGTTCTATGCAATTCATTCCCCGTAGCTGACATTTTTGTTTTATACACATGCATCAGATTCGCTTTATTCCTTCAAGTTGTTTACTATTAAACTTAATACATAAAACAAGACCTCGGAAAATGTTCTATGCAATTCATTCCCCGTAGCTGACATTTTTGTTTTATACACATGCACCAGATTCGCTTTATTCCTTCAAGTTGTTTACTATTAAACTTAATACATAAAACAAGACCTCGGAAAATGTTCTATGCAATTCATTCCCCGTAGCTGACATTTTTGTTTTATACACATGCATCAGATTCGCTTTATTCCTTCAAGTTGTTTACTATTAAACTTAATACATAAAACAAGACCTCGGAAAATGTTCTATGCAATTCATTCCCCGTAGCTGACATTTTTGTTTTATACACATGCATCAGATTCGCTTTATTCCTTCAAGTTGTTTACTATTAAATTTAATACATAAAACAAGACCTCGGAAAATGTTCTATGCAATTCATTCCCCGTGGTCGATATTTTTGTTTTATACACATGCATCAGATTCGCTTTATTCCTTCAAGTTGTTTACTATTAAACTTAATACATAAAACAAGACCTCGGAAAATGTTCTATGCAATTCATTCCCCGTGGTCGATATTTTTGTTTTATACACATGCATCAGATACGCTTTATTTCTTCAAGTTTTTTACTATTAAACTTAATACATAAAACAAGACCTCGGAAAATGTTCTATGCAATTCATTCCCCGTGGCCGACATTTTTGTTTTATACGCATGTGCCAAATTCGCTTTATTCCTTCAAGTTGTTTAAACTTAATACATAAAACAAGACCTCGGAAAATGTTCTATGCAATTCATTCCCCGTGGCCGACATTTTTGTTTTATACGCATGTGCCAAATTCGCTTTAATCCTTCAAGTTGTTTAAACTTAATACATAAAACAAGACCTCGGAAAATGTTCTATGCAATTCATTCCCCGAATCCGACATTTTTGTTTTATACACGTGCATCAGATTCGCTTTATTCCTTCAAGTTGTTTACTATTAAACTTTATACATAAAACAAGACCTCGGAAAATGTTCTATGCAATTCATTCCCCGTGGTCGATATTTTTGTTTTATACACATGCATCAGATTCGCTTTATTCCTTCAAGTTGTTTACTATTAAACTTAATACATAAAACAAGACCTCGGAAAATGTTCTATGCAATTCATTCCCCGTAGCTGACATTTTTGTTTTATACACATGCATCAGATTCGCTTTATTCCTTCAAGTTGTTTACTATTAAACTTAATACATAAAACAAGACCTCGGAAAATGTTCTATGCAATTCATTCCCCGTAGCTGACATTTTTGTTTTATACACATGCATCAGATTCGCTTTATTCCTTCAAATTGTTTACTATTAAACTTAATACATAAAACAAGACCTCGGAAAATGTTCTATGCAATTCATCCCCCGTAGCTGACATTTTTGTTTTATACACATGCATCAGATTCGCTTTATTCCTTCAAGTTGTTTACTATTAAACTTAATACATAAAACAAGACCTCGGAAAATGTTCTATGCAATTCATTCCCCGTAGCTGACATTTTTGTTTTATACACATGCATCAGATTCGCTTTATTCCTTCAAGTTGTTTACTATTAAACTTAATACATAAAACAAGACCTCGGAAAATGTTCTATGCAATTCATTCCCCGTGGTCGATATTTTTGTTTTATACACATGCATCAGATACGCTTTATTTCTTCAAGTTGTTTACTATTAAACTTAATACATAAAACAAGACCTCGGAAAATGTTCTATGCAATTCATTCCCCGTGGCCGACATTTTTGTTTTATATGCATGTGCCAAATTCGCTTTATTCCTTCAAGTTGTTTACTATTAAACTTAATACATAAAACAAGACCTCGGAAAATGTTCTATGCAATTCATTCCCCATAGCTGACATTTTTGTTTTATACACATGCATCAGATTCGCTTTATTCCTTCAAATTGTTTACTATTAAACTTAATACATAAAACAAGACCTCGGAAAATGTTCTATGCAATTCATTCCCCGAATCCGACATTTTTGTTTTATACACATGCGCCAGATTCGCTTTATTCCTTCAAGTTGTTTACTATTAAACTTAATACATAAAACAAGACCTCGGAAAATGTTCTATGCAATTCATTCCCCGTAGCTGACATTTTTGTTTTATACACATGCATCAGATTCGCTTTATTCCTTCAAGTTGTTTACTATTAAATTTAATACATAAAACAAGACCTCGGAAAATGTTCTATGCAATTCATTCCCCGTGGTCGATATTTTTGTTTTATACACATGCATCAGATTCGCTTTATTCCTTCAAGTTGTTTACTATTAAACTTAATACATAAAACAAGACCTCGGAAAATGTTCTATGCAATTCATTCCCCGTAGCTGACATTTTTGTTTTATACACATGCATCAGATTGGCTTTATTCCTTCAAGTTGTTTACTATTAAATTTAATACATAAAACAAGACCTCGGAAAATGTTCTATGCAATTCATTCCCCGTGGTCGATATTTTTGTTTTATACACATGCATCAGATTCGCTTTATTCCTTCAAGTTGTTTACTATTAAACTTAATACATAAAACAAGACCTCGGAAAATGTTCTATGCAATTCATTCCCCGTAGCTGACATTTTTGTTTTATACACATGCATCAGATTCGCTTTATTCCTTCAAGTTGTTTACTATTAAATTTAATACATAAAACAAGACCTCGGAAAATGTTCTATGCAATTCATTCCCCGTGGTCGATATTTTTGTTTTATACACATGCATCAGATTCGCTTTATTCCTTCAAGTTGTTTACTATTAAACTTAATACATAAAACAAGACCTCGGAAAATGTTCTATGCAATTCATTCCCCGTAGCTGACATTTTTGTTTTATACACATGCATCAGATTCGCTTTATTCTATCAAGTTGTTTACTATTAAATTTAATACATAAAACAAGACCTCGGAAAATGTTCTATGCAATTCATTCCCCGTGGTCGATATTTTTGTTTTATACACATGCATCAGATTCGCTTTATTCCTTCAAGTTGTTTACTATTAAACTTAATACATAAAACAAGACCTCGGAAAATGTTCTATGCAATTCATTCCCCGTAGCTGACATTTTTGTTTTATACACATGCATCAGATTCGCTTTATTCCTTCAAGTTGTTTACTATTAAATTTAATACATAAAACAAGACCTCGGAAAATGTTCTATGCAATTCATTCCCCGTGGTCGATATTTTTGTTTTATACACATGCATCAGATTCGCTTTATTCCTTCAAGTTGTTTACTATTAAACTTAATACATAAAACAAGACCTCGGAAAATGTTCTATGCAATTCATTCCCCGTAGCTGACATTTTTGTTTTATACACATGCATCAGATTCGCTTTATTCCTTCAAGTTGTTTACTATTAAATTTAATACATAAAACAAGACCTCGGAAAATGTTCTATGCAATTCATTCCCCGTGGTCGATATTTTTGTTTTATACACATGCATCAGATTCGCTTTATTCCTTCAAGTTGTTTACTATTAAACTTAATACATAAAACAAGACCTCGGAAAATGTTCTATGCAATTCATTCCCCGTAGCTGACATTTTTGTTTTATACACATGCATCAGATTCGCTTTATTCCTTCAAGTTGTTTACTATTAAATTTAATACATAAAACAAGACCTCGGAAAATGTTCTATGCAATTCATTCCCCGTGGTCGATATTTTTGTTTTATACACATGCATCAGATTCGCTTTATTCCTTCAAGTTGTTTACTATTAAACTTAATACATAAAACAAGACCTCGGAAAATGTTCTATGCAATTCATTCCCCGTAGCTGACATTTTTGTTTTATACACATGCATCAGATTCGCTTTATTCCTTCAAGTTGTTTACTATTAAATTTAATACATAAAACAAGACCTCGGAAAATGTTCTATGCAATTCATTCCCCGTGGTCGATATTTTTGTTTTATACACATGCATCAGATTCGCTTTATTCCTTCAAGTTGTTTACTATTAAACTTAATACATAAAACAAGACCTCGGAAAATGTTCTATGCAATTCATTCCCCGTAGCTGACATTTTTGTTTTATACACATGCATCAGATTCGCTTTATTCTATCAAGTTGTTTACTATTAAATTTAATACATAAAACAAGACCTCGGAAAATGTTCTATGCAATTCATTCCCCGTGGTCGATATTTTTGTTTTATACACATGCATCAGATTCGCTTTATTCCTTCAAGTTGTTTACTATTAAACTTAATACATAAAACAAGACCTCGGAAAATGTTCTATGCAATTCATTCCCCGTAGCTGACATTTTTGTTTTATACACATGCATCAGATTCGCTTTATTCCTTCAAGTTGTTTACTATTAAATTTAATACATAAAACAAGACCTCGGAAAATGTTCTATGCAATTCATTCCCCGTGGTCGATATTTTTGTTTTATACACATGCATCAGATTCGCTTTATTCCTTCAAGTTGTTTACTATTAAACTTAATACATAAAACAAGACCTCGGAAAATGTTCTATGCAATTCATTCCCCGTAGCTGACATTTTTGTTTTATACACATGCATCAGATTCGCTTTATTCCTTCAAGTTGTTTACTATTAAATTTAATACATAAAACAAGACCTCGGAAAATGTTCTATGCAATTCATTCCCCGTGGTCGATATTTTTGTTTTATACACATGCATCAGATTCGCTTTATTCCTTCAAGTTGTTTACTATTAAACTTAATACATAAAACAAGACCTCGGAAAATGTTCTATGCAATTCATTCCCCGTAGCTGACATTTTTGTTTTATACACATGCATCAGATTCGCTTTATTCTATCAAGTTGTTTACTATTAAATTTAATACATAAAACAAGACCTCGGAAAATGTTCTATGCAATTCATTCCCCGTGGTCGATATTTTTGTTTTATACACATGCATCAGATTCGCTTTATTCCTTCAAGTTGTTTACTATTAAACTTAATACATAAAACAAGACCTCGGAAAATGTTCTATGCAATTCATTCCCCGTAGCTGACATTTTTGTTTTATACACATGCATCAGATTCGCTTTATTCCTTCAAGTTGTTTACTATTAAATTTAATACATAAAACAAGACCTCGGAAAATGTTCTATGCAATTCATTCCCCGTGGTCGATATTTTTGTTTTATACACATGCATCAGATTCGCTTTATTCCTTCAAGTTGTTTACTATTAAACTTAATACATAAAACAAGACCTCGGAAAATGTTCTATGCAATTCATTCCCCGTAGCTGACATTTTTGTTTTATACACATGCATCAGATTCGCTTTATTCCTTCAAGTTGTTTACTATTAAATTTAATACATAAAACAAGACCTCGGAAAATGTTCTATGCAATTCATTCCCCGTGGTCGATATTTTTGTTTTATACACATGCATCAGATTCGCTTTATTCCTTCAAGTTGTTTACTATTAAACTTAATACATAAAACAAGACCTCGGAAAATGTTCTATGCAATTCATTCCCCGTGGTCGATATTTTTGTTTTATACACATGCATCAGATACGCTTTATTTCTTCAAGTTTTTTACTATTAAACTTAATACATAAAACAAGACCTCGGAAAATGTTCTATGCAATTCATTCCCCGTGGCCGACATTTTTGTTTTATACGCATGTGCCAAATTCGCTTTATTCCTTCAAGTTGTTTAAACTTAATACATAAAACAAGACCTCGGAAAATGTTCTATGCAATTCATTCCCCGTGGCCGACATTTTTGTTTTATACGCATGTGCAAAATTCGCTTTAATCCTTCAAGTTGTTTAAACTTAATACATAAAACAAGACCTCGGAAAATGTTCTATGCAATTCATTCCCCGAATCCGACATTTTTGTTTTATACACGTGCATCAGATTCGCTTTATTCCTTCAAGTTGTTTACTATTAAACTTTATACATAAAACAAGACCTCGGAAAATGTTCTATGCAATTCATTCCCCGTGGTCGATATTTTTGTTTTATACACATGCATCAGATTCGCTTTATTCCTTCAAGTTGTTTACTATTAAACTTAATACATAAAACAAGACCTCGGAAAATGTTCTATGCAATTCATCCCCCGTAGCTGACATTTTTGTTTTATACACATGCATCAGATTCGCTTTATTCCTTCAAGTTGTTTACTATTAAACTTAATACATAAAACAAGACCTCGGAAAATGTTCTATGCAATTCAATCCCCGTAGCTGACATTTTTGTTTTATACACATGCACCAGATTCGCTTTATTCCTTCAAGTTGTTTACTATTAAACTTAATACATAAAACAAGACCTCGGAAAATGTTCTATGCAATTCATCCCCCGTAGCTGACATTTTTGTTTTATACACATGCATCAGATTCGCTTTATTCCTTCAAGTTGTTTACTATTAAACTTAATACATAAAACAAGACCTCGGAAAATGTTCTATGCAATTCATTCCCCGTAGCTGACATTTTTGTTTTATACACATGCATCAGATTCGCTTTATTCCTTCAAGTTGTTTACTATTAAACTTAATACATAAAACAAGACCTCGGAAAATGTTCTATGCAATTCATTCCCCGTAGCTGACATTTTTGTTTTATACACATGCATCAGATTCGCTTTATTCCTTCAAATTGTTTACTATTAAACTTAATACATAAAACAAGACCTCGGAAAATGTTCTATGCAATTCATCCCCCGTAGCTGACATTTTTGTTTTATACACATGCATCAGATTCGCTTTATTCCTTCAAGTTGTTTACTATTAAACTTAATACATAAAACAAGACCTCGGAAAATGTTCTATGCAATTCATTCCCCGTAGCTGACATTTTTGTTTTATACACATGCATCAGATTCGCTTTATTCCTTCAAGTTGTTTACTATTAAACTTAATACATAAAACAAGACCTCGGAAAATGTTCTATGCAATTCATTCCCCGTGGTCGATATTTTTGTTTTATACACATGCATCAGATACGCTTTATTTCTTCAAGTTGTTTACTATTAAACTTAATACATAAAACAAGACCTCGGAAAATGTTCTATGCAATTCATTCCCCGTGGCCGACATTTTTGTTTTATATGCATGTGCCAAATTCGCTTTATTCCTTCAAGTTGTTTAAACTTAATACATAAAACAAGACCTCGGAAAATGTTCTATGCAATTCATTCCCCGTGGCCGACATTTTTGTTTTATACGCATGTGCCAAATTCGCTTTATTCCTTCAAGTTGTTTACTATTAAACTTAATACATAAAACAAGACCTCGAAAAATGTTCTATGCAATTCATTCCCCGTAGCTGGCATTTTTGTTTTATACACATGCATCAGATTCGCTTTATTCCTTCAAATTGTTTACTATTAAACTTAATACATAAAACAAGACCTCGGAAAATGTTCTATGCAATTCATTCCCCATAGCTGACATTTTTGTTTTATACACATGCATCAGATTCGCTTTATTCCTTCAAATTGTTTACTATTAAACTTAATACATAAAACAAGACCTCGGAAAATGTTCTATGCAATTCATTCCCCGAATCCGACATTTTTGTTTTATACACATGCGCCAGATTCGCTTTATTCCTTCAAGTTGTTTACTATTAAACTTAATACATAAAACAAGACCTCGGAAAATGTTCTATGCAATTCATTCCCCGTGGTCGATATTTTTGTTTTATACACATGCATCAGATACGCTTTATTCCTTCAAGTTGTTTACTATTAAACTTAATACATAAAACAAGACCTCGGAAAATGTTCTATGCAATTCATTCCCCGTAGCTGACATTTTTGTTTTATACACATACATCAGATTCGCTTTATTCCTTCAAGTTGTTTACTATTAAACTTAATACATAAAACAAGACCTCGGAAAATGTTCTATGCAATTCATTCCCCGTAGCTGACATTTTTGTTTTATACACATGCATCAGATTCGCTTTATTCCTTCAAGTTGTTTACTATTAAACTTAATACATAAAACAAGACCTCGGAAAATGTTCTATGCAATTCATTCCCCGTAGCTGACATTTTTGTTTTATACACATGCACCAGATTCGCTTTATTCCTTCAAGTTGTTTACTATTAAACTTAATACATAAAACAAGACCTCGGAAAATGTTCTATGCAATTCATTCCCCGTAGCTGACATTTTTGTTTTATACACATACATCAGATTCGCTTTATTCCTTCAAGTTGTTTACTATTAAACTTAATACATAAAACAAGACCTCGGAAAATGTTCTATGCAATTCATTCCCCGTAGCTGACATTTTTGTTTTATACACATACATCAGATTCGCTTTATTCCTTCAAGTTGTTTACTATTAAACTTAATACATAAAACAAGACCTCGGAAAATGTTCTATGCAATTCATTCCCCGTAGCTGACATTTTTGTTTTATACACATGCATCAGATTCGCTTTATTCCTTCAAGTTGTTTACTATTAAACTTAATACATAAAACAAGACCTCGGAAAATGTTCTATGCAATTCATTCCCCGTAGCTGACATTTTTGTTTTATACACATGCATCAGATTCACTTTATTCCTTCAAGTTGTTTACTATTAAACTTAATACATAAAACAAGACCTCGGAAAATGTTCTATGCAATTCATTCCCCGTAGCTGACATTTTTGTTTTATACACATGCATCAGATTCGCTTTATTCCTTCAAGTTGTTTACTATTAAACTTAATACATAAAACAAGACCTCGGAAAATGTTCTATGCAATTCATTCCCCGTAGCTGACATTTTTGTTTTATACACATGCATCAGATTCGCTTTATTCCTTCAAGTTGTTTACTATTAAACTTAATACATAAAACAAGACCTCGGAAAATGTTCTATGCAATTCATTCCCCGTAGCTGACATTTTTGTTTTATACACATGCGCCAGATTCGCTTTATTCCTTCAAGTTGTTTACTATTAAACTTAATACATAAAACAAGACCTCGGAAAATGTTCTATGCAATTCATTCCCCGTAGCTGACATTTTTGTTTTATACACATGCACCAGATTCGCTTTATTCCTTCAAGTTGTTTACTATTAAACTTAATACATAAAACAAGACCTCGGAAAATGTTCTATGCAATTCATTCCCCGTAGCCGACATTTTTGTTTTATACACATGCGCCAGATTCGCTTTATTCCTTCAAGTTGTTTACTATTAAACTTAATACATAAAACAAGACCTCGGAAAATGTTCTATGCAATTCATTCCCCGTAGCTGACATTTTTGTTTTATACACATGCACCAGATTCGCTTTATTCCTTCAAGTTGTTTACTATTAAACTTAATACATAAAACAAGACCTCGGAAAATGTTCTATGCAATTCATTCCCCGTAGCCGACATTTTTGTTTTATACACATGCGCCAGATTCGCTTTATTCCTTCAAGTTGTTTACTATTAAACTTAATACATAAAACAAGACCTCGGAAAATGTTCTATGCAATTCATTCCCCGTAGCCGACATTTTTGTTTTATACACATGCGTCAGATTCGCTTTATTCCTTCAAGTTGTTTACTATTAAACTTAATACATAAAACAAGACATCGGAAAATGTTCTATGCAATTCATTCCCCGTAGCTGACATTTTTGTTTTATACACATGCATCAGAGTCGCTTTATTCCTTCAAGTTGTTTACTATTAAACTTAATACATAAAACAAGACCTCGGAAAATGTTCTATGCAATTCATTCCCCGTAGCTGACATTTTTGTTTTATACACATGCATCAGATTCGCTTTATTCCTTCAAGTTGTTTACTATTAAACTTAATACATAAAACAAGACCTCGGAAAATGTTCTATGCAATTCATTCCCCGTAGCTGACATTTTTGTTTTATACACATGCACCAGATTCGCTTTATTCCTTCAAGTTGTTTACTATTAAACTTAATACATAAAACAAGACCTCGGAAAATGTTCTATGCAATTCATTCCCCGTAGCTGACATTTTTGTTTTATACACATGCATCAGATTCGCTTTATTCCTTCAAGTTGTTTACTATTAAACTTAATACATAAAACAAGACCTCGGAAAATGTTCTATGCAATTCATTCCCCGTAGCTGACATTTTTGTTTTATACACATGCATCAGATTCGCTTTATTCCTTCAAGTTGTTTACTATTAAACTTAATACATAAAACAAGACCTCGGAAAATGTTCTATGCAATTCATTCCCCGTAGCTGACATTTTTGTTTTATACACATGCATCAGATTCGCTTTATTCCTTCAAGTTGTTTACTATTAAACTTAATACATAAAACAAGACCTCGGAAAATGTTCTATGCAATTCATTCCCCGTAGCCGACATTTTTGTTTTATACACATGCGCCAGATTCGCTTTATTCCTTCAAGTTGTTTACTATTAAACTTAATACATAAAACAAGACCTCGGAAAATGTTCTATGCAAGTCATTCCCCGTAGCCGACATTTTTGTTTTATACACATGCGTCAGATTCGCTTTATTCCTTCAAGTTGTTTACTATTAAACTTAATACATAAAACAAGACCTCGGAAAATGTTCTATGCAATTCATTCCCCGTAGCTGACATTTTTGTTTTATACACATGCACCAGATTCGCTTTATTCCTTCAAGTTGTTTACTATTAAACTTAATACATAAAACAAGACCTCGGAAAATGTTCTATGCAATTCATTCCCCGTAGCCGACATTTTTGTTTTATACACATGCGTCAGATTCGCTTTATTCCTTCAAGTTGTTTACTATTAAACTTAATACATAAAACAAGACATCGGAAAATGTTCTATGCAATTCATCCCCCGTAGCTGACATTTTTGTTTTATACACATGCATCAGAGTCGCTTTATTCCTTCAAGTTGTTTACTATTAAACTTAATACATAAAACAAGACCTCGGAAAATGTTCTATGCAATTCATCCCCCGTAGCTGACATTTTTGTTTTATACACATGCATCAGAGTCGCTTTATTCCTTCAAGTTGTTTACTATTAAACTTAATACATAAAACAAGACCTCGGAAAATGTTCTATGCAATTCATTCCCCGTAGCTGACATTTTTGTTTTATACACATGCATCAGAGTCGCTTTATTCCTTCAAGTTGTTTACTATTAAACTTAATACATAAAACAAGACCTCGGAAAATGTTCTATGCAATTCATTCCCCGTAGCTGACATTTTTGTTTTATACACATGCATCAGAGTCGCTTTATTCCTTCAAGTTGTTTACTATTAAACTTAATACATAAAACAAGACCTCGGAAAATGTTCTATGCAATTCATCCCCCGTAGCTGACATTTTTGTTTTATACACATGCATCAGAGTCGCTTTATTCCTTCAAGTTGTTTACTATTAAACTTAATACATAAAACAAGACCTCGGAAAATGTTCTATGAAATTCATTCCCCGTAGCTGACATTTTTGTTTTATACACATGCATCAGATTCGCTTTATTCCTTCAAATTGTTTACTATTAAACTTAATACATAAAACAAGACCTCGGAAAATGTTCTATGCAATTCATTCCCCATAGCCGACATTTTTGTTTTATACACATGCATCAGATTCGCTTTATTCCTTCAAGTTGTTTACTATTAAACTTAATACATAAAACAAGACCTCGGAAAATGTTCTATGCAATTCATTCCCCGTGGTCGATATTTTTGTTTTATACACATGCATCAGATTCGCTTTATTCCTTCAAGTTGTTTACTATTAAACTTAATACATAAAACAAGACCTCGGAAAATGTTCTATGCAATTCATTCCCCATAGCCGACATTTTTGTTTTATACACATGCATCAGATTCGCTTTATTCCTTCAAGTTGTTTACTATTAAACTTAATACATAAAACAAGACCTCGGAAAATGTTCTATGCAATTCATTCCCCATAGCCGACATTTTTGTTTTATACACATGCATCAGATTCGCTTTATTCCTTCAAGTTGTTTACTATTAAACTTAATACATAAAACAAGATCATGCTGGAATGTTAGATATTTTGATTTCAATTTTACCTGATGTCACAAACTCAATTTTTGGTACTCTTGCAGAATTTGACCCAAGTTCTTGGGAATTTCCGTCAAGTATGGATCGCGCGCTATGAACGATCATCGATTTAAGCCTAGCATTGTTCAAATGTTGAAACGTTAAATCAACATTTTTTATGTAATGTTTTTATTATTTTCTGGGTGATTTTAGGGGGTATTTTTCTGTTTATTAATTTTTATAATTCAATAGCTATGCGCTTTTCGTTTCAGTAATTATTTGTGTTTACAATTCTTGCACCTCATTTGTTTTGATAGCAGTTTATTCTCCTGACAATATGAGATTGCCTGCTCTGGTGTTTTCATTTCTTTTTCTAAAATGCATAAATTCATTCCCATGCTTGACATTATCTTTTTGGCAAGTTTGAAACTAATTTATTTGTTCATTCAACCGTTTGGGAAGCTTCCGTATATTTGCTCTACCCTATCTCCTCCCTCTTTGCTGTTGATGACCGCTTAACAGTCGAGCGAAGTAAAGATTTCTAAGAAAATACCCTCATCGCTAGAAAGTTCTTCTACTGGCAATGAACAGCCGTAAAAATAAATAAATATAAAAATAATTTTCTTGAAAAAATTATTTTCCTGTACGTTCATCTAACTAATTTCGATGTTCATAAACAAATTTTACTTATTTTCTAAAAAAATAATTTAAAAATATCTGTTAACCCCGAACTTAATTTTACTGAAAACAATCTTGAAAAAAAAGTTATACTTGCACCTAACAATTTATGGTTAAAAAAGTAAAACATTAATCTTTTCTTGAAGAAAAAAAGGGCGGACGTTGGCGAGATAGCACCCTCGTTCTAAATTCCACAATTTTCACTTATTTTTTACAAACTTTTTTTGTTAATGTCATCGATTACAGACTTTAGTTTGAAATTATAAAAAAATTGGAAAAAAATTTTTTTTATTACTTTTCACGTGGAGGTTCAGTTTTCATTATAACTTAGTATAAATTGTATTAAATTGAACACGGAGTTTGTGGCCACGGTGACAAAAACATAGCCTGTAACCATAAGTTAGGGGTTAGAGCTGTGTGGTTAAAAAGGGAAGATTTCTTTACCCTCCTCCCTCTCTCATCTATCTATCGCGTCGTCTCACTTGAAAGAATCTTGTCTCGCTTTGAAATTACATTACCAAAGGAGGTTACAAAAAACAAAATTATTTGAAATGGCCACTACTCCAAGAATGGAACACCTAACTTCAAATCACATGAAAGAGTTGCCATTGTTTTTCATCGTGGCTACAAATTTCGTGTTCAATTTAGTGCAATGTTCTAATTGAAAACTGAACTCCCACGTCAAAAGTTAAAAAAAATTTTTTCCAATTTTTTTATAATCTGAAACTTAAGTCTGTAATTGATGATATTAACGGGAAATAAGTGAAAAAAAAAGTGAAAGTTGTGAAATTTAGACCGGTGGGGGGGATCTTGCCTACGTCCGCCAAAAAAAAGAAAATACTTTTGTTGATAAATAATTTGCAAGAAAAAAATAACTTAAAATAAAAAAAAAACATATTCAGTCATTTACGGCAGGGTTTTTTTTAATTTTTTATTTATTGCATTTTTTTTTAAATTAGTCTGCGTCTGTTACAGCGCTCGACGTAATCCAGTGATTGCCGGTTGCGCCGGATCCATGATTAACAGGAATTCCCGAGAATCCAGGTCAAATTCTGCAAGAGTAGCCATTGTTTCCATGTCTTTGTATTAATAAAAAAAAATTAAAAAAAAATGAAATGCTACGGAAATGTTACTCACGGTTTTGAATGTGTAAATTCGAAGAAAAAACTATATATATATATTCATTGTTCATCTATTATTTTCAAATCAAAAATTCTAACACTTCCGAATGCGTGCGTTTTTCTTTATTTTTACAAAAATTAGTAGTTTAGACATTAATTAAAATATACGAAGACATACATATGAGTAATGCCCCTGACCCACTTCCCATAGCAGTAGAACAACAAAACTTGGCACAGTTATTAGTCTTTCTCTACATAGAAACCACCCAGAGTTATGCATTTCTCCCATCGTTTGATGCATCTCTGGAGACCGTTTTTGTAGAACACACCAGGTTGGTCCTCCAACCACGATGTGACTTCAGAAATCAAGGCTGCATAATCTAGGAAACGCTTTCCTTTCAAAAACAACATCATGGCTGGGAAGATGTGCTTCTGATCTGGCGACATGCGAGTTGTGGACCGGAGCGTTGTCCTGCAGGAGGAAGGTATATTTGCTGATCTTGCCCCACCTCTTGATTTTGATAGCTTCCCTTAATTTCCTAAAAAGTGAAGCATGATAGGCTCCTGTACTTGAAATCAGGAAAGCTGTCATCACTACTCCGTCCTGATCCCAGAAGACTGTGAGCATGACCTTACCAGTGAAGGGCTGCACCCTTGCCTTCTTTAGAAGTGGTGCATCCAAGTGCTTCCACTGCATTGACTGGGCTTTGGTCTCTGGATCATAGTGATGGACCCAGGTTTTATCCTGTGTAATCAGTCTTTTGAAAAACTTTGACTCATCTTCTTGGCACATCTCCAAATTTATCTTCACTCAACGCGTTCTCGCTTCTGGAGTGATGTGAGCAACCTGGAAATCCATCTGGCAGACACCTTATGCATATGCAAATGGTCATGAATGATAGTTTCCATAGACCCTGTACATCTTGGGCTATTTGGCGAATAGTAATGCGCCGATCTTCCAAAATGGCAGCCTCAACTTGACGGACAGATGCCTCATCAATAGCAGAAGGGGGGGGCGATCAGGTCTGGGAGCTGTTTTCACAGACTCCGGCCATGTTTGAATTCACGATACCAACGTTTTACAAGGTCATATGATGGAGCATTATCACCATAAGTTTCTTTCATTTCATCAAAAGTCTCCTGTGGTGTGCGTCCTTTCAAATACAAAAACAGGATCACTGCTCGATATTCAACAGACTCCATTTCACACCTGACTCAGTTCAAACAACTGTAAAACAGAAACCACAATTAGTCCAGAGCTGTAATTTGCCACATAACACGTAGAGATAAAAATTATTGCATATGCAAAATTTCAGTTAGATCAGACAACTGGAAGTGGATCAGGGGCATTACTTATTGCACACCTCTCGTATATATCTTTTTTATAATTATTCTTTGACCGATTAGATAAACAATTATTAATTTCAAAGAAATATTCGGTACGCACCGTGTTACATTTCAGATAGGATTTCAAAGTTAATTACAGTTTTATGGTATCTTTTTTTTATTAAATTATTAGGTGAAATGAAACAGAATAGTTAACAAGCCCCCTTCCCATGTTAGAATGTCTTTCTAAATAATAACGTTATTATTTCAGCATGGTTGTACTCTGCACAAGTACAAAAATTCTTACGTTTCCGAATGTGTATATATATATTTTTTAATTTTAAAATTTTAGACGCTGTTTTCCTTTATTTATAAAGATATAAGCATTTCGGACGTTAACTTGAATAACTACGAATACATATCTATATATCTTCTTTATTCTTTAACCTATTAGATAAACAAATATTAATTTCATTAAAAAATCTAACGTTTCCGAGAGCTTTTTTTTTGTTTCGTTTTTTTCTTCATAAGTAAGAATTCCGAACGTTACATTACTTATATGAAACCATGCCTATTCACACACACACACACACACACACACACACACACACACACACACACACACACACACACACACACACACACACACACGCACGCACGCGCGCGTGCGCACACACACACACACACACACACACACATATATATATATATATATATATATATATATATATATATAAGATGCGACCGAGGTAAAGTGTTTTCGCCTGTTTTCTTTTCCTTATAAAGGAAATGTTTCTTCTCCTTAATTATTGTTAAAGCGTTTTTTTATTTAATAAGTCTGAAGAAAGGCTGTTCTTATGAAATTTACAAACAACATATTGTTTGAATTGTCCAAATGGTCTTAAAACAATTGTAACTAACAATGAAATACACTTGTGTTGCTATCAACCCATTTTTTGAAGTCTTGGTTTTTGTTAAAGCGGTATATATATATATATATATATATATATATATATATATATATATATATATATATATATATATATATATGTGTGTGTGTGTGTGTACCCGTCGGTGACTGGGTTCAAAAACAGCCTACAGAAAATGGACTCTGATTTATGAAAGTATGATAGGTTATGAAAAGGAAAGATTGTAAAGTGATAGCTTCGAATGTGGGGGTATCAAAACCAAATCAAAATATGATGAAATAATAGTAAAATAGATAAACCCCATAATTTATTATATCATACCTGTTCACACTGAAACACTTATCACAATATTCTGTGGATCTATATCAAAAAAACTTGTTAAACTTTGGGACATATTTCCATTCTATGCGAACGAACACCCCATAATTTTATTTTACCATATTTCTTCAAACTGAAACATAATTATCAAAGTATACTTACGCAGATAGATATGAAAAGTCTTTATTAAAGTTTGTGCCTATTTCCATTCTATGTAGGCCAGGCGCGAATGCAGACCCCACAATTTTATCATACCATCCCTATTTAAGTTAAAACATACTTATCAAAGTATTATTATGTACATCTATATCAAATAACTTGTAAACGTTTTTTTTTTAATTTTTTTATTTCCACACTTTGTGGACCAGGTGCGAACGCAAACCCCACAATTTTAATGAACCACCGTTCTGCCAGATCAAACATACCCATTCCTGTGTCTCAATACATCTTCTATCATTATATGCAATCAGTTTTTTTAAAATAGTCAACCATATAGGAGCCTATTCGTGACCACACACACACACACACACACACACACACATTTAGCTTTATATATATATATATATATATATATATATATATATATATATATATATATATATATATATATATTATTCATTTATATCGAAATATTAATTTCAACCAAAAAATTTAAATTTTCCAGATTCTTGCGCTTTTATTATTTTGTATTTCTGATAAAATTTCCTCGCAAATTTTCGCATGAGTATCTGTGGTTCTGTTTTGTTTTTTATTTTATTTTATCTTTTTTTTTTAGAAAATATTCCTGTAACATTTACTGCATACGAATAATTTTAAGACAATCATAACTCAGAATAAACATTTATTTTCATACAAAATAGAATTTTTCGTAACTAATCTATATATATAAGTGAAACAGTAGACGTGTATGTGCGTGTGTGTAAATATTTAACTCTTAAACTACTGGCCACATGACACTGAAATTAACAAGGGTGGCTTATGTAAAATCTAGAAAATAAAACTTTTCATTTTTAATTTCTTACAAATATTTTCTTGACAATTATTTTTTTGCTGGAAATCAGATAATTATGTATGAGAACAGAATATTCAAATATATCAAATACAACCTGGCAACGCCGGGTACTCCAGCTAAATAAAAATATTAAAATACTTAATTAAATAAAATGTACACATCATTTTTAACTAACAATTGCATACTAAACAAAAAGAAGCGATTTACGATATTGAATAACATTCTCGTTTAAATCCTTAAATCCCACTGATTTTCTCTAAAGTTCGGATCACGAAAAATGTAATAATTTCGTTTAATTAATTAAATTTTGTAAGAAATGCTTATTCAATTAGAATACTTTAAATGTACACAAATAAAATGTCTTTATTTTCTCTAAAAAATGTTTCATATTTAACTTGGGATAAGTTTTTATACAAAAGTGAAATTATTGATAACGTTTGTTTTCAATCTTTTTTTCTGTAGACTTTGAAATAAAACTTTGTAAAATACTGTTCAACATTGTTCAATTTATTCTTAAATTTTATTATTCTTTAAAATAAGTTATTTGAAAGAAAATGATTATTTACTATAAAGTTATAAAATTAATTGTTCGTTTATTTGCAATTCGGTCGAACTTCTGCAAATTAAACGTTAGTAGAAATTATACCACTTTTAAAAATTATTTTTTCTTAGTGACTTAGGATCAGAACTATATTTTCATTTTAAGGATTATAACAAAAATTCGTACGCTGATGTTAACGCAAGCATACAGGCTTCTATAATCAGTAAACTTATCTTAAAAGAACTTTAATTTAAATACAGTTTAATTCCCATCTCATAAATTAATATCATTAATAAAGTAAAAATCAGTCAATAATTCAATAAATAAAAACAAAAATCACCATTTCATTTTGTATACACATTATTCCGAAAAATACATTCATTCAAAAAACATAAACAACATATCTCTTAAAACATTCTAAAAATACATTCATTCAAAAACATAAACAACACAATATCTCTTAAAACATTCTAAAACATACATTCATTCAAAAAACATAAACAACATAATATCTCTTAAAACATTCTTAAAAATACATTCATTCAAAAGACATAAACAACATATCTCTTAAAACATTCTAAAAAATACATTAATTCAAAAAACATAAAAACATCGTATCTCTTAAAGCATTCTAAAATAATACATTCATTCAAAAGACGTAAACAACATAATATCTCTTAAAACATTCTAAAAATACATTCATTCAAAAAAAATAAACAACACAATATCTCTTAAAACATTCTACAAAATACATTCATTCAAAACACATAAACAACATCATATCTCTTAAAACATTTAAAAAAAAAATTCATTCAAAAAACGTAAACAACATAATATGTCTTAAAACATTCTAAAAATACATTCATTCAAAAACATAAACAACATGGTATCTCTTAAAACATTCTAAAAATACATTCATTCAAAAACATAAACAACATAATATCTATTAAAACATTCTAAAAAGTACATTCATACAAAAAACATAAACAACAGAATATCTCTTAAAACATTCTAAAAAATACATTCATTCAAAAAACATAAACAGCATAATATCTCTTAAAACATTCTAAAAACTACATTCATTCAAAAGACATAAAAAAGAGAATATCTCTTAAAACATTCTAAAAAATACATTCATTCCAAAAACATAAACAACATAATATCTCTTGAAACATTCTACAAATGTACATTCATTCAAAAAACATAAACAACATAATATCTCTTAAAACATTCTAAAAAATACATGCATTCAAAAAACATAAACAACATAATATCTCTTAAAACATTCAAAAAATACATTCATTCAAAAAACATAAACAACATAATATCTTTTAAAATATTCTAAAAATACATTCATTCAAAAGACGTAAACAACATAATATCTCTTAAAACATTCTAAAAAATACATTCATTCAAAAGACATAAACAACATATCTCTTAAAACATTCTAAAAAATACATAAATTCAAAAAACATAAACAACATCGTATCTCTTAAAGCATTCTAAAATAATACATTCATTCAAAAGACGTAAACAACATAATATCTCTTAAATCATTCTAAAAATACATTCATTCAAAAGACATAAACAACATAATATCCCTTAAAACATTCTAAAAAAGTACATTTATTCAAAAAACATAAACAACATAATATCTCTTAAAACATTCTAAAAAATACATGCATTCAAAAACATAAACAACATATCTCTTAAAACATTCTAAAAAATACATTCATTCAAAAAACATAAACAACATAATATCTTTTAAAATATTCTAAAAAATACATTCATTCAAAAGACGTAAACAACATAATATCTCTTAAAACATTCTTAAAAATACATTCATTCAAAAGACATAAAAAACATATCTTTTAAAACATTCTAAAAATACATGCATTCAAAAAACATAAACAATATATCTCTTAAAACATTCTAAAAAATACATTCATTCAGAAAACATAAACAACATAATATCTTTTAAAATATTCTAAAAAATACATTCATTCAAAAGACGTAAACAACATAATATCTCTTAAAACATTCTTAAAAATACATTCATTCAAAAGACATAAACAACATATCTTTTAAAACATTCTAAAAAATACATAAATTCAAAAAACATAAACAACATCGTATCTCTTAAAGCATTCTAAAATAATACATTCATTCAAAAGACGTAAACCAACATAATATCTCTTAAAACATTCTAAAAATACATTCATTAAAAAAACCACAATATCTCTTAAAAAATTCTACAAAATACATTCATTCAAAAAACATAAACAACATCAGATCTCTTAAAACATTCTAAAAAATACATTCATTCAAAAAACATAAACAGCATAATATCTCTTAAAACATTCTAAAAAATACATTCATTCAAAGACATAAACAAGAGAATATCTCTTAAAACATTCTAAAAAATACATTCATTCCAAAAACATAAACAACATAATATCTCTTGAAACATTCTAAAAAAGTATATTCATTCAAAAAACATAAAAAACATAATATCTCTTAAAACATTCTAAAAAATACATGCAGTCAAAAACATAAACAACATAATATCTCTTAAAACATTCTAAAAAATACATCCATTCAAAAAACATAAACAACATAATATCTTTTAAAATATTCTACAAATACATTCATTCAAAAGACGTAAACAACATAATATCTCTTAAAACATTCTAAAAAAATACCTTCATTCAAAAAACATAAACAATATAATATCTCTTAAAACATTCTATAAAATACATTCATTAAAAAAACATAAACAACATAATATCTCTTAAAACATTCTAAAAATACATTTATTCAAAAACATAAACAACATAAAATCTCTTAAAACATTCTTAAAAATACCTTCATTCAAAAAACATAAACAACATAATATCTCTTAAAATATTCTAAAAAATACATTCATTTAAAAGACATAAACAACATGATATCCCTTAAAACATTCTAAAAAAGTACATTCATTCAAAAAACATAAACAACATAATATCTTTTAAAACATTCTAAAAAATACATGCATTCAAAAACATAAACAACATATCTCTTAAAACATTCTAAAAAATACATTCATTCAAAAAACATAAACAACATAATATCTTTTAAAATATTCTAAAAAATACATTCATTCAAAAGACGTAAACAACATAATATCTCTTAAAACATTCTAAAAAATACATTCATTCAAAAGACATAAACAACATATCTCTTAAAACATTCTAAAAAGTACATAAATTCAAAAAACATAAACAACATCGTATCTCTTAAAGCATTCTAAAATAATACATTCATTCAAAAGACGTAAACAACATAATATCTCTTAAAACATTCTAAAAATACATTCATTCAAAAAAAACACAATATCTCTTAATGAATTCTACAAAATACATTCATTCAAAAAACATAAACAACATCATATCTCTTAAAACATTCTAAAAATACATTCATTCAAAAGACGTAAACAACATAATATGTCTTAAAACATTCTAAAAATACATTCATTCAAAAACATAAACAACATGGTATCTCTTAAAACATTCTAAAAATACATTCATCCAAAAAACCATGAACAACATAATATCTATTAAAACATTCTAAAAAATACATTCATACAAAAAACATAAACAACAGAATATCTCTTTAAACATTCTAAAAAATACATTCTTTCAAAAAACATAAACAGCATAATATCTCTTAAAACATTCTAAAAAATACATTCATTCAAAGACATAAACAAGAGAATATCTCTTAAAACATTCTAAAAAATACATTCATTCCAAAAACATACACAACATAATATCTCTTGAAACATTCTAAAAAAATACATTCATTCAGAAGACGTAACAACATAATATCTCTTAAAACATTCTAAAAAATACCTTCATTAAAAAAACATAAACAACATAATATCTCTTAAAACATTCTATAAAATACATTCATTCAAAAAACATAAACAACATAATATCTCTTAAAACATTCTAAAAATACATTTATTCAAAAACATAAACAACAGAATATCTCTTAAAACATTCTAAAAAATACCTTCATTCAAAAAACATAAACAACATAATATCTCTTAAAACATTCTAAAAAATACATTCATTCAAAAGACGTAACAACATAATATCTCTTAAAATATTCTAAAAAATACATTCATTCAAAAGACATAAACAACATAATATCCCTTTAAACATTCTACAAAAGTACATTTATTCAAAAGATATAAACAACATAATATCACTTAAAACATTCTAAAAAATACATGCATTCAAAAAACATAAACAACATATCTCTTAAAACATTCTAAAAAATACATTCATTCAAAAAACATAAACAACATAATATCTTTTAAAATATTCTTAAAAATACATTCATTCAAAAGACATAAACAACATATCTCTTAAAACATTCTAAAAAATACCTTCATTAAAAAAACATAAACAACATAATATCTTTTAAAACATTCTAAAAAATACCTTCATTCAAAAAACATAAACAGCATAATATCTCTTAAAAGATTCTAAAAAATACCTTCATTAAAAAAACATAAACAACATAATATCTCTTAAAATATTCTAAAAAATACATTCATTCAAAAAACATAAACAAAATAATATCTCTTAAAACATTCTAAAAAATACATTCGTTTAAAAAACATAAACAATATAATATCTCTTAAAACATTCTAATAAAATACATTCATTCAAAAAACATAAACAACATAATATCTCTTAAAACATTCTAAAAAATACATTCGTTTAAAAAACATAAACAATATAATATCTCTTAAAACATTCTAATAAAATACCTTCGTTCAAAAAACAAAACAACATAATATCTCTTAAAATACTAATGGCTATATGTCGTTGCATAAAATCACTAATACCATACAATAAATGCTATACATACGTTTACGGGTATTTTTCATTCAAAAATAGAAAAATACCATCCATTTCACATTACAAGCACCACAAATTTATTTTCAAATATTGTATTGTTTTTTTTATTTATTCAAATACATCATCCGGATAAAGGCTTGCAATAAAGACTAAAAGTTGATTAACTTATAACTTTGATTAAATTCTTTTTATTATTCCAACAATTCCATTTTGGAATATAATTTTTTATAATTTTCATACGCATACATATATGTAAAAATACATATATGTATATTAATGTAAATATATGTATGTATCTGTCTGTCTGTCTCTCTCTCTCTCTTTCTCTCTCTCTATCACACACACACACACACTCTCTCTCTCTCTATATATATATATATCTTTATATATATATATATTTATATATATATATATATATATATATATATATATATATATATATATATATATAGTGGCGCCGAAAAGAAAGTCCACACTTGTCATATTTTCAAAAACCACAAATTTAATCTAAATTGAATGTAACTATTTAAACAACCGATACCTCATTTGATTCGCTTTTTATTTCTCTATAAATTTACCTGTTCATATTTGACTTTTAATTGAAATATTCTAGTTTTCCTGTCAATTCCAAAAATATCTTTAAAGCAAAAAGGCAAAATGAAACTCCCCTGCAACAAATGAGCTGAAAACAAGCTTAAAATATCCCTTATTTTAGGTGACAAAGGATCTCTAATCGCAATTATTGTTGTTCCAGTTTATACAACGTAATATTTAGTCCATATGCCTCGAATCTCTCGTCAGAAGCTCAGTAATCTCCACTTTTCGGATTTATACAATCAGGAAATCGGGCGCAGATTGAAATTTGATGAGTAAACAGTACGAATGACTGCGTAGCACCAAAACACCGACAGTGTTCGCGATGCCTCTAAATCTGGTCGTCCTAGGGTTATTTCTTACAGGGAAGACAAGGTATCAAGACCCGCAGCCTCATAAAGAGATTTGAAACGGCTCCCCCAAATTAAACAACAGTGTAATCTTGTTAAAAAGTATTCTCTTTCTACAGTAAAAAACAAATTGAAGGAGTTTAATTTGTGAGTCTGTGCTGCAAGATGCAAGCCAATGATTTCTGTAAAGAACAAAACGTGCCGTCTGGACTTCGTCAGATGCAACGAAGATCATGTTTCTTCATATTGGTCGAAAGTAATTTTTAGATACGAAAGCAAGTTTAATAGGTTAGGCAGTGATGGTAGGTAGTACTTCGTCGAAGGAAGGACAAAGAATTTAATCCTAGATGCAAAGTTTCAACGCTGCAAGCAAGGTGGTGGAGGTTCAGTTTTGTCTGAATTAATGAAGTGGCAATGGTCCAGGGCCTAAAGTTCGCTTACAAGGTCGAATTAATTCGACCAAGTACATTAATATGTTGACTGGATAATTAATATATATATATATATATATATATATATATATATATATATATATATATATATATATATATAGTCATCCGCATACAGTACTGTTTCGCTGTTCCACAGCTCATCAGTGCGGCTAGACAGGCAACTGTCTCAAGTCAGGATCGAAACCCGACTGTCCAAATGACAGTCAAGGCTTCTTACCATTGCACTATACGGCTGCTGCTGTGTGGGTAATGAATTAACGGTGTTTTAACGTATATATATATATATATATATATATATATATATATATATATATATATATATAATCAATAAAAAAATAATAAAAACAAATATTAATTTCATTTACATCCAACATTTGAATTACAACGGTTAATTAATTCCAAAAGAAACAAAAATTGCGTCATATTCTTTTCAAATTTCTAACGTGATGTCAAAAAAGCTCATTTATCTATTTCACAACGCTATATGCACCTTCAATGATAACTACTTTTTTTCGTTCTGAAATATACAAAGACATCCTTTTCACATCACAAACACAACGAGTTTATCTTCAAATATTCTACTGGTATTTTATTTTCTTCAAATTATTACTCTTGGCGAAGTTTTGAAAAAAAAAGACAAAACGTTGATGAACATATAATTTGGTTTGTTCCTTTTTTTCATCTCCTTAATACGTCGAAATATTATTTCCATAATTATCACCTCGAATCTCATAAAAGCCAGCAATTGTAATCTATCTTACATCGATCACTGCGTAAGTATGAAACACTAATGTCTGTGGGTATAAAGAATAAAGAATAATTATTTTTTAACTATAAGTATCGAGCCCTGCTTAGAATATTTAAGGATGGACAAAGTCTGCGGAATAATGACTAAAAAAGGCAATTCGTTCGAACATTCTAACTTTTCTAATCTATTCGCCCGAATTCGGCGTTTAATAATTCTGTATTCCCTTCGTTCCAGTGGCGATTGTTTTGCGACTCTGGTGTAAAAACTTAGCAAATGGAGCAAAATGTGACTTCGTGGCTGGGTTCAAATCTTATGCGAGATTTGTCATCCCTACACTGATGATTGCGTCAATATGAAACAATAATGTCTGCAACTATAAAAAAATGTTATTGTTTAATTATATATGCATATATATAATTTTTATTTAATTATTTGGATTATTATCATCATCTCCTACTTTTCACAACGTTTCGGCCAATTATTTCTCTGGTCTCCGTCAGGTTAACCGCGACAGGATAGGAATGTTGAATCCTCCAACTATATCCATAGCAATTACTGCTTTCAGTGTCATCTCACCACGGTTTCGTCAACGTGAAAAGAACAACTAGAAGATGAGGATAATAGTCCAAATAATTAAATCAAAATAAATTATACAAATTACTCATCTGCAAAATAATCCCAAACTTATTCAATACATATATACATATATATTACAACTAAACAATAATTATATATATATATATATATATATATATATATATATATATATATATATATATATGTGTGTGTGTGTGTGTGTGTGTGTGTGTGTGTGTATAAAATTTAGTTTTTACTCGCTCTGACATTGATACTAAAAGCCTATTTTTCTATTTAAAAATGATTAAAACAAACCTTTTAATATACTCAGTTATGGATATGATAGTGAATGCATGAAGGTTAATAAAATTGCATATTCATTTGAAAAATTACTTAATCATTTTTTATGATTTCTTATTAGACTAGCGGTGCTACCCGACGTTGCTCGGGACCGTATAAACAATGAGAAAATTGAATTTGATGTTGAATATATTTGTTATTCTTAGGAGAGAGGATTTTTTAATGTCTATGTATCATTTGCTATTTCGAGCAAAAGAATATTTTACCTACCTAGGACGGGTATTACACGTATGAAATAATTGTATCTTGTATCTTACCTAGTGTAGGTAATTTACAGCATGTATATGAAATAATTTTACCTTTGCAAAGACGGGTAATATACAACACATATTTAAAATAATTTTACCTACACTAAGACGGGTAATTTAAATACATATATGAAATAATTTCACATACTTTTTTTACCTCAAAACGGACATTACTCTCTCCAACCCAACCCCCAAAAGAAAACGCAAGAGGACGTTTAAAATTAACATAATCATGCTTCTTTCTACCCACCACTACAACGACGCTGATTATTCTGCTAGTATATATTTGCCCCTATCTCATTTAATCCAGAGAAACACCAGGAATTTTGCTAATACATATTTCCATACATCCCCTTCAATCCCGGGCAACGCCAGAGATATTGCTAGTAAATTTTCTCACCTATCCCATTTCATCTTGAGCAACGCCGAGTATTCTGCTAGTGTACATGTGCAGCTATCTAATACAATCCAGGACGACGCCAAGTATGCGTCTATTCTGTATCTGTACCTATCTCATTCATCCCCAGACGATGCCAAGTATTCTGCTAGTATTTATTTGCACCTGCATTATTAAATCCTGGGTGATGCCTGGTATTCTGCTTCTATATATTTCCACCTATATCATTCAATCCAGGGTGATGCAGGGTATTCTGCTTCTATATATTTCCACCTGTTATATAGGGGTTTCATTAAAAGAGAGTCTTATTAAGAGAGTTTTAGAGAGTCTTAGTGAGAGTTTGTCTTATTACAAGTGATGTTGTATCTTAGAGAGAGAGAGAGAGATGTCGTTGTAGATTGTTCGTGTTATGAAGATTCATATTTATATTAAAAGTTCATTACTTAGAAGTGTTCGTATGAGAAGCTCTTTGAGTGAGGAGATAGTGTTCAGACAGTCTTAGTGTAGATATGAGATGTAGAGTTCACATTGTAGATATGAGATGTGTGTGTCATGACATTTTATAACCCAGACATATAGATATATAATAACAATTCACTTTTTTTTTTTTTACATAGGCATCACCACATTATCAAGGCCAAGAGGCCACTCAAGGATAAGGGTTAAAGAGTGTACAGTAGAAATTGGACAATATAGTAATCATTAGTAATGAAAATTTGGTAAATTTGATAATTATATGGAACGGCTCATCAAGAACTTATTTACGTTAGACTTGAAGACAACCATATTGTAGTCAGCCGGAAAGCAGGAAAACGGAAGACAATTCCACAGGCGTGCAGTTCTAAGAAAGAAGCTCTGTTCATGGAATCTACGTTTAGGTTTAGGCACAGATAAAGAGTGGGGGGAATTATTGATAGTGTTTACAGCTAGACGAGTGTTTCTTGTAAAAGTTTGGCGAGGGGGGACCATAGATTGAAGCTCAGTCGAACACTTTCCATGAAAATAACGATACATCAGAGACAAACTCGCAACATCTCTTCTGTGAGATAGAGGTTGCAAGGAAGAGAAAAGGACATCTCCTACGAGGCTACGAAGTCTATTTTGACAAGTCCTTTCTAGCAGCTCCTGCCCAGATGTGGCAACAGTATTCCATCCTTGGACGTACCTGGCTCTTATATAGATAGAGAATAGAATCAGCAGTGAGATATCTACCGGATCGATAGAAAGATCCCACCATTTTACCTTTTGCTGGAATCACAACACAAAGACGACGTTTACAAAAACACTGATGGTTTTATTTCTTCTCACGACCGGCCGTGGTTTTCATCATCAAGAATTCAAAGCTTCACATATTAAGTTTCAAAGTGACCGTCTTGCTTCTAGACGTTTGAATCCTCAGACTCTCTCTGAGTTTCTCACTAACTAACTAACTAACTAACTCTCACTTCCTATATTGAGAAATCCATGCATGTCCGGACAACATGACCACAATTTACGTGCCATCAACATATGCGACCTGCACGTTTCCGAACATTCTGATTTCCCATTTTTTCTTTGTTGTTTTCACAAAGGAATTCAACCTACACATCTAATTCATTTAACCCATATTTTATTATCCACATTCTTTCTAACAATGATAGTTTATTTATTATTTATTTCATCAGAATCAACAATTTACTGGACATTCCATTTAAACCTATTGTTCTTTAAAACTTATATCCAGGGTTCGATTCCTGCTTTCTCTCATTTTATTTTCATTTTAACTAAATCTCTCTATTTTTATACTTACATGAAAAGGGGACAGCCCTTATCATGTAACACACCTATCTCATTCAATCCCAAGCGACGCTTGGAATTTTGCTTGTATATATTCTCACCTACTTCATTATACCAGGCAACACTGAGTATTCTGTTAGTATATATCTCAATCAATCTCATTAAATCCTGGGCGACGCTAGGTATTCCGTTGTTATATATTTCTATCAATCTCATTCAATCCAGGTATTCTGCTAGTATATATTTGCATCTATCTCATTGGATCCCAGGCTCCCGTGTATTCTGCTTGCATACATTTGCATGTATCTCATTCAATCTGGGGTGACTCCGGGTAATCTACTAGTATATATTTGGACTTATCTTGTTGAATCCCATAATTCTTGGATACGTTACTAATTTCGACAATAATTTTGTATGCTTTAACCCACATTATCGCCCCTATTTTACTAAAATAATAACTTTCATACATTGTCTTGGCTGTATATTTCATCACAAACACACTACTCAAATGACTCACATTTAATCATTTTTCAGAATTATTGGATATGTTACTAATTTTTAAATTATTTTTTATGATTAAACCCACATTGTCTCCCCCTGCCTCTGACTAAAATAATAACGTTGATACATTGTCTGGGCTGTTTATTTTATTACAAACACACCAAGAAAATAACTCACATTACATCATTTTCCAAAATTCTTGGATATATTACTAATTCCAAACATCATATTTAATGATTTAAGCCATATTATCGCCCACTCTTATTAAAATAATAACTTTGATACCTTCTGCTAGTATATATTTCCAGCAACGTCCTTCAATACCAGGCGATGGCCGGTACAAAGCTAGTATATATTTCCACCAAGGTTATTCAATCCCAAAACATGCCCGGTACTCTGCAAGTATATATTTTCAGCAAGGTTATTCAATCCCAGGCCCTGCCGGGTATGCTTCTATTATATATTTCCGCCTATTTAATCCAATCAAAGGCGATTCTGGGTATTCTGCTAGTATATATTAACACCTGTCTCATTCAATCCCAGGCGGCGCTGGATATTTGCTAGTGTATAATTCCACCTATCTCATTCAATACCAAGAAATGCCAGGTATTCTGTTAGTATATATTTCCACCTATGTAATTCAATCACTGGCGATGCCGGGTATTCTGTTAATATATATTTCCACCTATCTAATCCAAACCCAGGCGATGCTGAGTATTCTGCTAATACATATTTCGACCTATTTCATCCAATCAGGTATTCTGCTAGTACATATATCCACCTATTGCATCCAATCCCAGGCAACGCAAGGAATTTTGCTAGTATATATATCCACCTATCTCATCCAATTCCGGGTAATGCATGGTATTCTGCTGGTACATATATCAACCTATCGCATCCAATCCTGGCAATGCCGGGTATTCTGCTAGTACGTATGTTCACCTATCTAATCCAATCCCTAGCAATGCCGGGTATTCTGCTAGTACGTATGTTCACAAATCTCATCTAATCACGGGCAATGCCAGGTATTCTGCTAGTAGATATATCCACCTATCTGATCAAATCCTGGGCGGCGCCGGGTATTCTGCTTATACATATTTCCACCTTTCTGATCCATTCCCAGGTGACATCGGGTATTCTGCTAGTACAAATATCCACCTATCTCATCGAATCCTAGGAAACACCAGGTACTCTGCTAGTATATATATATCCACCTATCTCACCCACTACCAGGCAACGTCGATTATTCTGCTAGTACATATATCCAGCTATCTCATCCCATCCCAGGCGACCCCGGGTATTCTGCTCATACATGTATCAACATATTTCATCCAGGTATTCTATAACGACATCGCCTGGGATTGGATAAGATTCAACTAGTACATATATCCACCTATGTCATCCAATACTGGGCGACGCCAGGTATTCTGCTAGTATGTATATCCACATATCTCATACAACCCCGTGCAATACCGGGTATTCTGCTAGTACATATATCCACCTATCTCTTACAATCCCGGGCAACGTCGGGTATTCTGCTAGTACATCTATCAACCTACCTCATCCACTCCCAGGCAATGCTGGGTATTCTGCTAGTATAAATATCTATCTATCTCATCTGATCCAGAGTGATGTTGGGTATTCTGCTTTTACATATTTCCACCTATCTCATCCAATCCAGGGCGACGCTGGGTATTCTGCTATTACATATTTCCATCTATTGTATCCTATCCCGGGCAACAGCAGGTATTTGCTAGTATATATATATATATATATATATATATATATCAACCTATTTCATCCAATGCAGGGCAATGTCATGTATTCTGCTAGTACATATAGCTGCTGTTATATATATCATCTATCTTACAGGATCAGGCAGCGGTATGGGGCTCTCAGAAGTTCTCTCTCTGGTCACGTCAGACCTTAAAACCAGAAGCCTAACAGGAGTCGACAAGGACTCCATGGTGGCACTCCAGCTGGAGCTAAACATTCCAGCCAATTATGTCTGGAAGAAAATAAAACTCCAACCAAAATATCTTAACAAGAGGAGAACCAAGGTCTCTATGCTGAACATTCCAATCTACATGGGCTCCCATCAGCTGCGGGCGATCCTCAGTCAGTACGGAGATGTAGAAGCCATCACACCAGTCTGCGGTCAACGAAATGTGATGACTGTGGACTACTAGATCAGGATAGGGCCGCTTTCAACAAAATTCCAGCCATGATGAAATTTGGAAACTGGATGATGTTAAAGCATAGTGGAGAAAACCCCACTGCTGGCACTGCCAACAACAAGGGCACATGGCAAAGGACTGCCCTAAGGGACACCCGGCCAAATTCCCACCCAAACCCCAAAAGAAGGCTCCTACCACAGAGCCGACCAAAACTCCAGCGGCAGTTCCACCCACAACTCCCGCCACAGCTGAACCCATTCAAGCAGCAGAGGGTGGTTGGTCGACAGTCACCAAGAAGGGCAGATCATCCAAAAATGCACCCAAGCGAACAGTGACCAGACCAGCCAGACTTTACACCCATGGACACCCAGGTGCCCTCTTCCTCTAACAAGAGGAAGCTGCAAGTCTTGGAGGAAGAGAACGAGTCGGAAGAAGAGGAGAATGCAGCAGCAGAGACAGCAGCAACAGCAGCAACAGTAGCAGAGATCAAGAAGTTGAGGAGGAGGAAGAGTAGGAAGACGAAAGGCGACACCCCCACCCCAAAAGACATTAAAATGAACGCCAAGGCTGATTTTCCCACACTCCCAACCCCCAAACAGCCAGAGCAATCATCCTCCTCCAACCCAAAATCCCCCAAGAACCGATCCCACAACCCATCATGCAACAGATCAGAAAAACCAACTCCCCAACACCTGACACACCTACCCCCGCTCTTCCTCCAACCACAGAGAAACCAAGCCCACCAAAACGATCCGCACGGAGGGGACAAAAAACTCCTATTCTTGCCAGGAGACAGGATCTGCAAGACGGAGCTTCTAAGAACAACACTGGAACTGAAGGGAATACAACCAGCTCAGGAACTTTCTTTATGTCAGTGGTGATAACGTCACCAATTCCTCAAACTTTAAAAATGCCCCCATGCTAACCACCTTTGCAAGGGTTAACAAGGACACTAAGGCTGAAGCCCTATGGGCAATGTTGCAAACAGCGAGAGATGCATTTCCAGACCAGCAGCTGGTGGACATGGAGCATCCCTCACTAAAACAAACGGTGGTGAAATACAAAGGAAGAGTTCCCATATATGTCCACTCTTCCTTTTACAGGACATTAAAATTAACCTTTCCCCTGGATGTGATAGGGATGGACAGCCCAATGCGGAGTTACATACCGGAAGCCTTGGTCAGGCCTACAACGTATTCACTCCCTAGACCTCAACCGCTTGGCTAGTGAGCGGTATGAGGGTCAGATAGTTAGGGCTAGGTTAATGAAAATCTCTAATGAAGCTGTGAATGTTGATGCTGTTCAGCATAAGGCTGCTCAAAGGTGTGGTTTGGACGGGTACATTCGGTAAGTATATAAACTGGAAGGACATGCCCTTGTGTGGACTTGGGAGAGCTGAAAGAGATTTTGGGAGCATCTATCAGAGTAGTTCACCCAACTACCCAGACTCAGGGTCAAAGAGTTTTTCAGCTATTTGGCTGACTCGCCCTGCCTCATGGCGGCTTGAGCGGCTAGCTGTGATGGTCTTGTTACGAAACATGAGATCATTATTGCGTTGAAGCAAGTCAGCTGCAACAAGTCCCCGGGGCTTGATGATCTACTCTATGAATTCTACTTGAGGCATATTGATCCCTATTCCGAAGGATGTATTTAACCATCGGTTTGTTCAGGGTTCCATCGCTGGACAGGTGACCAAGGGAGTGATCACATTGCTGAGGAAAGGTCAACGGCATGCTGGGCTGGAAAACTTTGATGATTTTAGGCTCTTGACTCTGCTAAACACAGAGTTACAGATTTTGGTAAAGATTCTTGTGAATCGCTTGCAGATTATCATCACTGACTTGATCGAACCGTGCTGTGAAGGAGAGATCGATTCAAGAGTGAAGGAGAGATCGATTCAAGGCAATCTTCATTTGATGCGCACAAAAAATTCCAACAAAAACCTAACAGCCAGCCATGGTTCTCCCCGGAATGTGCTGCTGCCATCGCACACAGAAATCACTTTTCCATAACTACCAAGGTAATAGATGTACTGAGACTAAAGCTGCTTTCAGGACTGCCAGCAACCACTGTAAAAGAGTAATAAAACATGCAAGAGAGCTATATGCTCAGTCTGTTAAATCCAAAGTAGCTGAGCAGCGGCTTGGTTCTGACCAGTTCTGGCAAATAGCAAACAGGATCTTGAACAGAAGCGTGCGTTCTATCCCAACCATCATCAATGGACCTGAGGTTATCTCGTCAGCATCAGACAAGGCCAGACTATTTGCCAAGAACTTTGCAGCTAATTCTACCCCATGCGACAATGACCATCAACTCCCTGTATTTCCTCCTATAACACAGAACATGCTAGGTAACATACAAATATCTGTGCGTGAGGTTGCCAAGCTAATCAAGAACCTTGATTCCAGTAAAGCAACTGGCCCTGATGGCATTCCAGTTATAGTGCTGAAAAAGCTCCAACCAGAACTTGCCCCCATACTTACAAAACTGTTTAAGCGTTGCCTTAAGGAGAAATGCTTTCCAACACCCTGGAAAACATCGTCAGTATGCCCTGTATTTAAGAATTCAGGTGAAAAGTCATCTCCCTCTCAGTACAGACCAATAAGTCTCCTGTGTGTCATGAGTAAGTTGTTGGAATCCATATAAAATAAAGAAGTAGTCAACCACCTCAACAGAAACAACCTTCTTAGTGACATGCAATATGGTTTCCGCTCTGCAAGATCTACAGCAGATCTGCTAACGGTTATATCACATAGGATTAATGAATCTCTTGACAAAGATTTCCTTTCCAGGGCAATTGCTCTTGACATATCGAAGTCCTTCGACAAGGTATGGCATAAGAGCCTACTTCACAAGATTTCCAGCTACAGTATTACTGGAAATGTTTTCTCAATCATTAAATCATTTCTCTCTGATAGGTTCATAAGAGTAGTGGTTGATGGGCAGAAATCAGAGGCCCAGATTATTAATGCTGGAGTCCCCCAGAGATCCATCCTGCGCCCAACTCTTTTCCTGATCTACATCAATGATCTCCCAAAATACATACTTAAATCATTCGTTGACATCTATGCTGATGACACGACCATCTATGGCAATACATCAAAGGCTGTAAATGACCAAATTCTCTCTAATTCTCTCTCCTCTGATCTTGAGCACATGGTACAATGGGGGAAGAGGTGGCTGGTTACTTTTAATCAAGCTTCTATCTTTACATCATCAACGCTCTGATCCCCAGCTGGCATCAATTGAAATGGATAGCTCTCGTCTTGGGGAGGCTCCATGTTTTGACAAGCTTCTGGTTTGACCTTTACTCCTGATCTGAAATGGAACACGTACATCAAATCTGTTGCGAGGGACGCTGGGAAAATGGTGAGATCCTTTTACCGCTCCAGAAGATATCTCACTACTGATGCAATTCTCTATCTGTATAAAAGCCAAGTACGTCCAAGGATGGAGTACTGCTGCCACATCTGGGCAGGAGCTGTTAAAAACAGCCTATCCTGCCTTGACAAAGTACAAAACAGACTTTGTGGTTTAGTGGGGGATGCCCTTTTCTCTTCCCTCTCTCCCACAGAAGAGACGTTGCAAGCCTGTCTTTGTTTTATCGTTATTTCCATGGCAGGTGCTCGTCTGAGCTCCAATCTCTCGCCCCCCCCCTGCCAATTTTTCACAAGAAACACCCGTCTGGCTGAAACTACTGTCAATAATTTCCCCCACTCTTTATCTGTGCCTAAATCCAAATGTAGATTCCATGAACAAAGCTTCTTTCTTAGAACTGCACGCGAGTGGAACTCTTTGCCACTTGCCTGTTTCCCACCTGACTACAACTTGGACGTCTTCAAGTCCAACATAAACAAACTCCTGACAAACCGCCCCCTTAAGTAAGACACTCTATCAAAACCCCCAATACTAATGATTACTACAATACTATCTCATTGATTACTGTACACGCAATAACCCTTATCACTGAGTGGCCTTTGGGCCTTGATAAGTGGTGACCCCTATGTAAAAAAAAAAAAAACAATCATAGAGGAAACAGAAGATGACACTGAAGCCACGCTGATCAGTTTAGATCAGTCCAAGGCATTCGATAGGGTTTACCATCGGTTCCTGGGATCTGTGCTAGAGGCTGCCGGCTTTAATCTGGAATTCTGCAAGTATGATAGGCCAACGGTAGCGGTACAGGTCAATGGTAAACTGTCAGAGTCATTCACTGTCTGTTGGTCGGTGCGTCAGGGTTGTCTGCTGTCATTCCTTTTGTACGTCCTGGCGTTGGAACCCCTCCTTTGCAAGTTAAGAGATGAGGCGGCTACACCAGTCCTGCGTGGAATTGCTTTACCTGAAGGCACATGAGCCAGGGTTTCCACGTTCGCCGATGATGTCACCATGTTTGTGTCTTGCCACACAGACGTTCAAGCAGTGACGAAGGAACTTGCCTAATGCGAAGAAGTAACAGGGGCCGTCTTCAACCACAGCAAGTCTGTCAGCCTGCGATTCGGGGTTTGGACCAGAGTAAATTCGATTCTGGGCATCTTCAGCTGGATCCATGGTCTGGTCCATATTCTCGATGTCTGGTTTGGACCGGGATTTCAGCTGGAGAAAAATTGGTCGCAAGTACAGAGAAAGGTCAAATCGTCGGCCAAGACTTGGATTTAAAGCAAATTGTCTTTAAAGGGTTGAGCGGAGGTGCGTGCTACATATGTCTTTCCACTCATCCTTTACCAATTGTCTGTACTTCCTCTCCCTTACAAAAGCACCTCGACTCACTTCTGTGGGATGAGGGTAAGCACTATGTCTGCAGAGAGGTCAGTGTTCAGAGTCCGAGCAAGGGAGGCCTGAGGATGTCTAGTATTTGTTTCATAAAAACGCTGAGAGATTGGCCTTCTTGGGTCGTTCGCTAGAGGAGAACTCTCCTTGGGTCCCTGCAGTTGAGAACTCGTTTCCCAATCTCAAACTCGACCCTTCAGTAGAAGGTCATCGTAGACCGAGGGGGGAGCACAGGTTTTTTTGCTGAATGCCGAGCTGCGCTTAGAGCTTCGCCGAGGACCAGTGTCCTCGAACAGCTTAAGAAGAGACTTTATTGGGAGTTAGTGGAGGGCACCGCAAAGGATCCTCTTGGTAGGCAGATGGGATGGTCGAGGGAGGAGATCCACTCTCAGTGGAGTTGGGTGCTGGGAAGGGATTTTCTGACTAATTTGGAATTTTCCCTTCCTTGGCGACTGGTCCGAAATACACTGCCCCTCTTTGATGAACTCAACATGTACAAAGAAGAGATGTAGGTCTGGTGTCATCGCTGTCGAATCGGTCGGCCATGCCTTTTTTCAATGCAGCCGGCTTCAGATCCAATTAGAGTACATCAGGGAGGTAATGGATCGTATCGATGCCGAGCACTCGTTTGCTCTCGAAAGTTATTTTGTGTACAACATGGAGCCGTCGTTCCCCAGGGAGGAAAGAATGGTTTTCCTGGTGATCCTAGCAGTAGCACGAATAGTCATTATGTTGGTTTACGAAGGGACATCTGTTCCGGATCGGGATCTGATCGTTTACTTTAAACATTTGCTAAAAGTAAAGTTCAGATGTGATTGCATGAGACTGATGAGTCGTAGACGACGAAACACGTGTCAGTAGATAATTATATTTTAAAAATAATATATATAACGCTCCCCATGTGGGGGTACAAAATTGGTTAAAGTGAAAATTATTTCCACCTCGCATTTAGGTAAAAATTCACTTTCGTAAATAATTGAATCCATTCAAAACATATCGCTAAAACAAAAACAAATGACATCTAAGCAAATTGTAATATATCCAGGCAGTCATGCGAGATGGGTGCGCGGTAAGGGGTTTAGGCTCATTACCGTGGGGTCCCGATTTCGAATCTTGCTAGATTCAGCCACTCTGATGAGTCGTAGATGACGAAACACATGTCAGTGGATAATTATGTTTTGCTCGGAACTTTGTATGATCATTTTTGTTTTGCACTCATTTCAATTATTATCAAAATATTTCCTTTTTAGATAAAATAAATATTTGAAGAAGATAACATGGTATTAAAGGAAAGCATGAATTACATTTTAGTTTACAATTATTTTAACCAATTATGCATGAAATGTTTAGTTTTCATTTGTATATACGCCTTTATGATAAGCTGTAAATATATATCGGACTCTAATCTCTTTCTATCTGTGTATGTGTGTGTGTGTTAATATAAGCTACTGTGTTTTTATAAGCAAATAAATACTACGACCACTTTCTCGCTCCATCTTATATTTTTTTTATAAATATAATTTTAATGCTCATATATATATATATATATATATATATATATATATATATATATATATATATATATTGCCAGGTCATGCTATATGCTACTGGTACCATGTAACCCAGTACTACCTGCCACATGGTCGGGCCACCGGCGACTAAACCGGTTCCCCCACCAGCTTGTCTGGTGAGGAGGGTGGCTAGTCTCCCTGAAGGATTAAAAACAAGACCTTTCAAAGGGCGGATGAACCCTTCTTTGGGGGGTCAACGGCCAACTAGCACCATTGCATATATGTACATATGTGTATATGTGTAAAAAAAAAAAAAAAAAAAAAAAAATTTTTGCCGTGCGGGGCCGTAGAAATCCCTGGCTTGGTGCCCAGGCGCTGGTTAAGCCCACCCGGAGAGATGGACCCGTAGGTCTTGTTAGGCCATCTGTCTAGGAGAAGGACACTCTGAAAGTAAACCTGCACTCCACTCCGCCAATCAGTCATCTTGCTTAGCCTGTCACTGGTTATTGGCTTAGTGGAGAAAGAGCATGTTCTACGTGTCGTACAAGCGTAAAACATGGTAATCTTCTGTACAGACAACCCTCTACAAAGTCACATGGCGATTGACAAATGGCGACGTCCACAGGCCTAACAAGCTGGAAGTGGACAGTCATGACTCCACACGTGTGCGACTCTCGACCCATCTAACGTCATTGTTTAGTTGAATGAACAGCAGCTTGTCTCAGCGAGGTCTTGAGTGTCTGAGCAGCCCTTTTGAGGACAGCACTGCTCACCCTCTCTATAGGGAGGGGTCTAGAAAAGGTGACCCAAAAATTGCCTGTTCATCTCCGAGCTGGCCAGCTTACTGTGGTTGGCGGCTGTTCCTTAAAGCAGGAAAAATATCCAAAAGAACAAACAAAGACTCATGATATCGACCTGGAACGTCCGAACACTTATTGACCACGATATTTTTTCTTCTAACCCTGAGCGACGAACGGCTATCGTCGCGAAGGAACTTAAGCGGTATAGGATTGATATCGCTGCTCTGGCGGAAACCCGCCTGAGTGGTGAAGATCAGCTAACCGAAGTGGGAGGTGGATACACTTTCTTCTGGAAGGGAAAACCGGAGGGGGAAAGGAGGGTCGGTGGGGTGGGGTTTGCCATCCGAACCGAACTAGTTAAAGGATTAGAACAGCCATGCGCGCTGTCTGATAGGATTATGTACCTTAGAGCACCCATAGGGAGAAATCGTTTCGGTAGCGTATATTCCATCTACGCTCCCACGCTCTGCAGGGACGAAAAAGACACCATTACATTTTACCAGGAGTTACGAGCAGCCCTATGTTCAACCCCGAAAGCGGATAAAATAATACTGCTGGGGGATTTCAATGCTAGAGTGGGAAATGACCATGAGATTTGGTCACCGTTGGGAAAATATGGTATGGGTAAGACGAATAGGAATGGACTTCACCTCTTACAGCTTTGCTCTGAATTTGAGCTGGTGATATGCAATACGTTCTCACAGCAAAAGGCCGCCCATAAAGCGACATGGTTTCATCCTCGCTCTGGACATGGTCATATCCTGGACTATGTTATCACCAGAAGAAGAGACATTCAGGATGTCTGCAAGGTTCGCGTGATGAGGGGTGCGGACTGTGGAACGGATCACATGCTTGTTAGAGCCAAGCTTAAACTCCACATTAGGAGGAGATTCCGGTCACAAGGTGCGCAGCCACCCAAAAGACTAGCCACAGGTAAGCTAAAGTCCAAGGCCGTGCAGAAAGAACTACAAATCGCTCTAGGAAGTGCGGACTACGATGGTTCATGGGAGAAATTTAAGTCGACCGTACACAGTGTCAGCTGTGAAGTACTAGGTGTCGTGAAACAAAAGAATCAGGACTGGTTCGACAGAAAATGATGCCATAATCAATGAACTTATTGAGCAAAAAAATAATGCACTCCAGAAAATGCTCGGAGCGCCCAAAAGGGACCGGCCGAGACTAAAGCAGGAGTTCAAGGAAGCAAAAGCATCGCTACAACGCAACATACGAAGCATGAAGAATAAATGGTGGAAGAACATATCCAACCAGGTGCAACTGGCGTTTGATAGCAAAGATGCAAAAACTATGTACCACCTTATCAGACAGGTATTTGGGCCTCAATGCTCAGTGATGGTGCCCCTCAGATCAAAGGATGGGGCGTCACTAAATAGGAGCCCGGACAAAATCATGCAGCGCTGGACAGAATACTTCAGAGATCTGTTCGACAACCCCTCAACTATTGATGAGGAAGTCATCAGGAATCTGCTACAGCAGGAAATCAGACAAAAGATGCTGGCTCACCCGACTCAACATGATATCAGCAAAGCTATTAGCGAGATAAATACGGGAAAGTCGCCGGGGCTGGACGGCATTCCTGTCGAGATTCTCCGATATGGGGGCAATCAAATTACAGCTGAAGTACACCGATTGATATCCAAGGTCTGGTCTGGGTCTCCTGTACCCCAAGATTGGATCGACGCGATACTAATCCCACTGTATAAGGGAAAAGGACAAAAAGTCCTATGTGGGAACTACAGGGGTATAAGTCTGTTGGAGGTAGTCGGTAAGGTATTTGCCAGACTCCTACTAAACAGACTAAATGAATATATTTGCCCCTCAGTACTGCCCGAAGCCCAAAGTGGGTTCAGACCCGGGCGTGGCACAATGGACATGATCTTCTCAGTCCGTCAGATACAGGAAAAATGCAAAGAACAAAGGCTAGCTCTATACCAGGTATTTGTAGATCTGAAAAAAGCCTTCGACACTGTAAACCGAACTGCCCTGTGGATAATATTGGGGAAACATGGATGTCCACCTGGTTTCGTAAATATGATCAGACAACTGCATGAAAACATGAAAGCGCGACTCCAGCTAAACGGCACAGTTTCAGAGGGCATTGCCATCGACAACGGGGTTAAACAGGGAGATATTCTAGCTCCAACCTTGTTCTCAATCTATTTCGCAACAACACTCGCGTTCGCATTTAGAAACTGTGAAACGGGAGTGCTCTTTCGATTTCGGACAACGGGCAAGTTATTCAACCTTACTCGTTTCAGGGCCAGATCGAAAACATTTCACTCACCTGTCAGGGAGCTGCTGTATGCTGACGATGTAGACTTCGTCGCACACACGGCAGAAGATATGCAGGGCATCATGGACCGCTTCTCCGGGGCGTGCACTGCCTTTGGCCTCACAATTAGCCTGGAGAAAACCAAGGTAATGTTCACCCCAGCTCCAAACAGCCGCTACGAGGAACCGGTCATCTGTGTAAATGGAATGAAACTGGGCACCGTTGATGACTTTGTATATCTTGGCAGTACTATATCGAGCGACGGAACCCTCGATAAGGAAATCTTAGGAAGGATCAATAAGCAAGTAAGGCCTTTGGTAATCTCGAAAAACGAGTGTGGGCAGATAGAGCCCTGACTTTCAAAACAAAGATAAAGGTATACGAGACTTGTGTACTACCTGTCCTCCTATATGCCTCGGAAACATGGACGACATATCGCTGTCATATCAAGGCTCTGGAAAGATTCCACCAGACATGCCTATGCAGGATATTTAATGTCACCAAACAAGCTCTCTTGTCCGATGAAGAGGTGCTCAAGAAGGCGAGCATATTCAGCATAGAGGCTCGAGTCTTTCGAAACCAGACTCGATGGGCGGGTCACGTAGTGAGAATGGAGGATTATAGGATACCTAAGCAATTGTTCTATGGGGAGCTTGAATGTGACAAACGACCTAATCACAAACCTTGGAAAAGGTACAAAGATGTAGTTAAGGGAAACCTGCGGGCACTTGGCATAGAAATAACAAGGTGGGAAGAGATAGCTGAAGACCGGGAAAGTTGGAGGCGCTACGTCTACATGGGATGTGAGAATTTTGAGGTTTTGAGAGTTGAGTACGCCACTATAAAGCGAGCCTTACGAAAGCGAGAGGATACAGAGAACTTTGATCTCGACCCCGCGTACTCGTGCGGGATATGCGGCAGGGTGTGCCTGTCAAAGGCAGGCCTCAAGAGTCATGGAACTACGCACGCGGGACATGAACTGGGAGCACGGGAGGGAGGGGGGCGGTCACCAACAAGGTTATCCTGCAGAATATGCGGCAAACTGTGCAGGCCGGGTGGGGCTATGTGGAATCATATGCGGACTCACTCACACGCCATCGTATCGTGAGAGTTGGCCGTCTTCTGTAAAGAAGTGGCAGTCACCATATATATATATATATATATATATATATATATACTAAATTTTAGATTTTAAATAATTATTATTATGACTGGTTCCATTCTCCATTTGACTTGTTTGTAAGTAGAAATCACTGCGAAACGATGTATCAAGTATAAATACATAAAATGCATAGTGAAAATATTGTTGATGCCAATTGCAATTTCTATTTATAAGGAATACAACTATTTCTTTTAGGAATCAGTATAGAAAATTAGCTAAAAGTTATAATGCAGATAAGCAAGTTTTTCTCACTTAAGAGTATATTGGGCCAGCTATAGCATCGATGAAAGTGATCAGAATTAAAATTTTCAATTCTATAGAACAGAGATTGATAATTAGTATAATTTACTGGCTATTCAAAATCAAATATTCATTTTATAAAACGAAAAGTATTGATAACAATTTTCTAAATATGAACTAACTTCATTTACACACACACACACACACACACACACACACACACACACATTGCTTGCATTTTTGAAGCAGTACAAAGTAAGATGTGTGGGCGATAGAATAAAAAAGTGGTTATAAACTATTCAAATGAAGCGACTATTAACAGATTTCCTCTACCATAGCCCCAAATGCGCCAAAACATATAAAACTAGTGAAGTATCCTCTGAAGAGCAAATTCACTATGAATTGTTTGAAGGTGCAACGTATGCGATGATGTACACACACTGTATATCACTGAAGGCATAAATAGTTGACAGATAGGAACAAGTTAATATGAAGAACAAATGGAAAGATAAATCAATTGTAAAAATGATTTTACATAGACATGAAGCGAACAAGATATGTCGGGAGAGACAAAAGAGGAACAAAGTCAAAATTAATTGAATGTGAGATGGATACAGGCACACATTTATATATATATATATATATATATATATATATATATATATATATATATATATATATATATATGAGCAAACAGTTCATAAAATATGTTAAAAAACACTTTGAAATGAGTTAAAAACATATTTAATCTGAAAAGGAAACACTAGATAGATGAATAGTCCTTAATCCGCGGAGTGTCGAAGAAATACTTTCCTTCTCATCAGAGGGCAGGAATTAGCAAAATGTGGAATTAGATTTTGCATGCAGAAGTATTTGATGAAACAACAAGTAAGTCAAAGATCTTACTTGAAAACCAAAAAAGTGAAGCAGAGGGAATATGGTGAAGAAAAAGGTGATTACACATGAATGGATAGTCTGTTGGAAAATAAAAAAATCCAGTGATGGTAAAATCCAAATGTAAAACTTCAAGAAAGTTAAAAGAATTTCCATTTGTACAAGTAAAATCCAAGGAAATCCCGTAATTGGAAAAAGATGGTCCATAATAATCCAAAGGCAGAAATCCATGGAATAATTCACAAAAATGTGTACAAGGAAAAAAGAAAAGATTCCAATAATATTAATAAAAGAAAAATAAAATATGCTTTTCACTCTACTTCCGAGACATAAATATAAATAAGAAAGATCAGGGAAGAGAAAGAGGAGAAAAAAATGATGATAAAGTTAAATATAAAATATAAAATAAAGGGAAACAAAAGTCAAAATGACCCAGACAGGAAATGTTAAAGGCGCGAAAAAAATATATCGGGCAAAATAATGTAGGTCAACTAAAATGTACAGGTCATCACTTAAAAAATGTCAGCAAGAGTTGTTAGACGAAACAAAATGGAAAATAAATAAATTAATTAATAGATAAATAGAAAATAACTAATAAATAAAGAAAGAATAAATAAATAAATAATAAAAAATAATAAAAAATAAAAAATAAAATATAAAATATAAAATATAAAATAAAATAAAAATAAATATAAAAAACTAACTAAAAATTATTTAAGGGGAGAGGATGGCCGGTATCTGCAAATTCAAGAAAAAGCAAGAAAAAAAAGTAAGTAAATGCATATAGTAAAATATAAGTAAATATACATACAAGATATGAAAGTGTGGGTAGATTGATATATTAAATAGATAGGAAAGTTTAAAGAATAAAGCAGAAAATGCAGTTAAAAAACCGGCCATGCAAAGAAGAGATAAAGAATTAAAATAAAGGATTATTAAATTATAAAGTATTAAGAAGTATGTAGAAAAACGATAAAGTTCAAGAAAATTTTTTTTATATCTATATAAAGGGTAAAAGTAATAACTATGTAATTTCAAAATTGCCATAATTAAATTTGGACTTATGTTTACAGAAAGAGATCAGTTCATTTTTATAATTTATTATATTGTTACTTTGAGGGGAAGTAATTATAGTTATAGCTTCGGTTGTGCAGAGGCGACATGACTTAGAGCCTGGAGTATAAGACTTAACTTTTTTATGATATTATAAGCTCTATTTCCTATTTGGTTTTATCGAGCTTTTACATCTGGCTGAGAATATTTTATAAATATTAATGCTTTAATATTTATAATATACTTTAATTTTACCATCTTGGATTATTTTGGTAAATTTAATTGTAATTTTTATTATATATATATAGTACGGTATAATTGCGTTGACACACCGGTTCTTGTCAGATAACCGAAGTTAAGCAACGTTGAGCCTGGTTAGTATCAGATGGGTGACCATTTTGGAATTCTAGGCGCTGTATGTGCTCTCCGCTTATCTCAGCATTGGTTTCCAGTCGTCCTGTACTTCACTTACCACTGGTATTTAACAATGTCGTCTCAGGAGAGGTGTGGTTGGAGATTGTGCACCTCCTGCCACAAAAATTTCATGCGTAAGTAACCCTTCATAGGTATCCATAGTCTGTCCAAGACTGAAGGAGCCTACTGCTTTATATATATATATATATATATATATATATATATATATATATATATATATATATATGCAGGTCAATATCTTTTTAATTTTGAAATTGCTATGAAACGCAGAGAAGTGAAAGTTGTTGGTACACTGGAAGAGCATAACAAGAAGCCTTATTTCTCTGATTTTTTTGTGGAATTTAAACAAATATGTTGAAGTCTATGTTAATTTTTCTATCTTCTGGTAATTTTAATGTGTATCACTTTAGAAAAGGGCCATTGACAGCTAGTAAAAAGGAACGTATTGTTGCAGGCCTTGCAGAAGGTTTATCTCTCATAGATCTAGCCAAAGAGCTTGGAAGAGATCAAAGAACATTGTGTTCATTCGTTGAAAATCCAAACATCAAACCAAGGAAGAACAAAAACACAAGAAAGTCAGTTTCTGCTCGGGATGTTAGAAAAATTCACTGTCAACTTTTCAAGCAGCCGGGCACTAACAGTGCTGTTATGCTTGACGAGGTTGGAATACCTTCCTTGTCCAGAAAGACATGCTGCGATGTCTTAAACGAAATTACAAGAAGCATTAAATCAATAGCAAGACCTGTTTTAAACCAAACTCATAAGAGAAACGTTTGGCTCTGGCTCACAGATACATGAAAACCATCTTTGAAAATGTTCTTTTCACTGATGAGGCCAGAGCAACCTTTGATGGACCAGGTGGGTCGGCCAAAGTTTGGAGTCCTCTTGGATCCCTACTTTTCATCGATTCTGACACAACAGAGAGGTGGAGGCATCATGTTTTGGGCTGGAATAGTCTGCGATGAACCAATTAGACAATTTCGAGTGCCAGAAGGTGTCAAACTGAAAAGCCAGTCTTATTTTTTTTTAAATGAGCATTTGTCACCATGGCTTGATGATCTTCCATTGGTGTGTCACTGTAAATTGATTTTTATGCTCGACAATGCATCATCCCACTCAGCTAAGGCGATGACATCCTTCCTTAAATCATTAGGCATTCGCAGAGAAAATTTGATGACATGGCCACCTTGTTCTCCAGATATAAACTCAATTGAGCAGCGCTGATCAATAATAAAGATGAAAGTTTATGAAGGAGGCGTTCAATTTTTGTCGACGGATGAAATTTGGAGGAAGATTTTGGAAATTTTCTACAGCATCACATCATCTTAAATCCGCCGATTGACGTCATCAGTTGACAAGAAGCTATTCAAAGTGATTTTGAAGCGTGGGAGTTATGTTGATAAATAAATATTTCCTTAAACAAAATAATGTGAAATTCGTTCTTGTTTTTTTGGTTAATATTGTTTACTGGATATGTTCTTTATTTCATATAAATAGAAATATGAAGTTAGAATATTGTTTTATTACCGAAAATATACATTTTTAGACACTTTCCATAAAGTGATACACAAATGAAATTACCAGAAAATAGAAAAATTAGCATAATTTTCAAAATATTTGGTCAAATTCCAAAAACTCAGGAAAATAAGGCATCTAATGACCCTCTTCAAGTGTACGAAATTTCACTTCTCTGCGTTTTATAGCAATTTCAAAATTTAAAAAAATATTGACCTCCAATAAAACGATGCACAGGGTTTATATATAAGATATAGATATAGATATTGACAATTACTGTTTCATGTTTATGCAGTCTAGGATGTGATAATTACATCTGGTTGGGAGATTCGAATCCATCAAGAAGGCCATTCGTGGTTTAGCAGGCTAGCGTCTTTCTTCCAGGTCCTTGGCAACTAACACGTAAATGGAAGGAAATGAAATGCCTGTAAATGTCATCCAAGTAAAACCAAAAATAAAAATTACAAAACAAGATTTCAAACAAACTTCCTAATCACACATTGCAATTTATTTCACCCCCAAAAGCAAGTAAGGCTCAGCATATGTAATTCAATGATGAGTAGTTTATTTTGTGAACGATGGAAGTGCTTACAATAATTTTATTTTGTGAACGATGGAAGTGCTTACAATAATTTTATTTTGTGAACGATGGAAGTGCTTACAATAATTTTATTTTGTGAACGATGGAAGTGCTTACAATAATTTTATTTTGTGAACGATGGAAGTGCTTACAATAATTTTATTTTGTGAACGATGGAAGTGCTTACAATAATTTTATTTTGTGAACGATGGAAGTGCTTACAATAATTTTATTTTCTGAACGATGGAAGTGCTTACAATAATTTTATTTTGTGAACGATGGAAGTGCTTACAATAATTTTATTTTGTGAACGATGGAAGTGCTTACAATAATTTTATTTTGTGAACGATGGAAGTGCTTACAATAATTTTATTTTGTGAACGATGGAAGTGCTTACAATAATTTTATTTTGTGAACGATGGAAGTGCTTACAATAATTTTATTTTGTGAACGATGGAAGTGCTTACAATAATTTTATTTTGTGAACGATGGAAGTGCTTACAATAATTTTATTTTGTGAACGATGGAAGTGCTTACAATAATTTTATTTTGTGAACGATGGAAGTGCTTACAATAATTTTATTTTGTGAACGATGGAAGTGCTTACAATAATTTTATTTTGTGAACGATGGAAGTGCTTACAATAATTTTATTTTGTGAACGATGGAAGTGCTTACAATAATTTTATTTTGTGAACGATGGAAGTGCTTACAATAATTTTATTTTGTGAACGATGGAAGTGCTTACAATAATTTTATTTTGTGAACGATGGAAGTGCTTACAATAATTTTATTTTGTGAACGATGGAAGTGCTTACAATAATTTTATTTTGTGAACGATGGAAGTGCTTACAATAATTTTATTTTGTGAACGATGGAAGTGCTTACAATAATTTTATTTTGTGAACGATGGAAGTGCTTACAATAATTTTATTTTGTGAACGATGGAAGTGCTTACAATGATTTTATTTTGTGAACGATGGAAGTGCTTACAATAATTTTATTTTGTGAACGATGGAAGTGCTTACAATAATTTTATTTTGTGAACGATGGAAGTGCTTACAATAATTTTATTTTGTGAACGATGGAAGTGCTTACAATAATTTTATTTTGTGAACGATGGAAGTGCTTACAATAATTTTATTTTGTGAACGATGGAAGTGCTTACAATGATTTTATTTTGTGAACGATGGAAGTGCTTACAATAATTTTATTTTGTGAACGATGGAAGTGCTTACAATAATTTTATTTTGTGAACGATGGAAGTGCTTACAATAATTTTATTTTGTGAACGATGGAAGTGCTTACAATAATTTTATTTTGTGAACGATGGAAGTGCTTACAATAATTTTATTTTGTGAACGATGGAAGTGCTTACAATGATTTTATTTTGTGAACGATGGAAGTGCTTACAATAATTTTATTTTGTGAACGATGGAAGTGCTTACAATAATTTTATTTTGTGAACGATGGAAGTGCTTACAATAATTTTATTTTGTGAACGATGGAAGTGCTTACAATGATTTTATTTTGTGAACGATGGAAGTGCTTACAATGATTTTATTTTGTGAACGATGGAAGTGCTTACAATGATTTTATTTTGTGAACGATGGAAGTGCTTACAATAATTTTATTTTGTGAACGATGGAAGTGCTTACAATAATTTTATTTTGTGAACGATGAAAGTGCTTACGTCGTCTAGGTACTAGTTGTGGGTGGAGAGGATGGGGAAGGGAATTGGGAAGAAGGTCTTTAGCATTCCTCCCCGACCCTCTTATTGGACATGGACGCAATATTAACCACCATTTACTTACTCTGGCCACACAAGTTGTGAATTTTCTCTCCTTTACCGGGATTATAAAGATGGCGGTATCGTTTTAAAAATTCAGACAATTTAAAATGTAAACTTGAGTCTGACGTTCGAATTGCAGAACATTATTCTCGACATTGATGACCCCTGGAAAACACATGTGTATGTAGTGAAGAATTATAAAAATATACTTGAACCATTGTTTGTAGTGTGACAAAGAGTTGTTATCGAAAGCTATGACAATGCAATCTTGTAGAAAAATGCCGAAAAAAAGGAGTAATGACCATATTGAAAAGTTCCAATACTTTTCAATTATAAAATATTCATTTACTAACATAGTATGTCGAACCACAGGATTAATGTGATGTGATGTTTAGTTCTAAAATTTTCAGTGTATACCTTATCTTCAGTAGGAAGAAAAAGAAAAAATATGTGCACTCACCGGTGGAGGTGTGTTTATGGTGGAAGCCAAAACCTGGAAATAGCAGTTCAATCAGACAGGCTCACATGTTTGTTAAATTATTTCTTACATATTGACCGACATTCATGTTAATTATTGCTTAACATTTATCATTTATAATTATGTTATTATTACGTGTTTCACTTATAATTGTTTAATATTTATACACACGTGCATATGCATACTATTTTTTTGTTCTGTATTGTTAAGTAGAAATATCAATTCGTGATTGTCATTATTGCTTTTACTTCATTGTCTTGTGTTTTTAGTCACATGCAAGCGACTCTATAAGTCACTCAGTCGGTCTCTCGGTCGGTCTATCCATAACACTTTTGTGCTTGGCCTTTTTGGTTAAGATCAAAGGTCTGTTGTTAATACATGCTATTCTTAGCTTTTTAAGCTTTTCTTGGCCTTTTGGCCAGGATCAAAGTGTAGTATTCCTTACCCACAAAATTTTCTTTCTCCATTCACCCCCATCTAGAGGGCATCCCCACTTAGAGACTGACCCGCAGAAACCAGGTTCCTTTTACAAACCTAGTGGAATGGGCAAGTATCAACTAGACGGGTTGGGAGAGTCCTACTAATCCTCCCCCATTTTTTTTTCCCCCAGCCCTCGACACAAATGAATTATTGTACCAATTTTATTCTTATCTTTTTTTATTTTTACACGTCAATAAAACATGTTTTAAAAATTGGGAGTTAAGTAGGATGTCTCCCAGTATTAAAGGGTGAATGCGGTATTATGTTGAAAGATACTAGCTGGGAGAAACTTTTGATTTTGTTTAGTTCTGGAGTGACAAGGATGACCAACGACAACCACAATCCCCTTTTTTGAGTTGGCCATGTGCCTAAGTTTTTTGTTCATTGTTGATTTTCAATGTATTTTTAACATGAATAAAGGATTTAATATCTCAAAGTGTAGTATCTGTTCGGGCAGATACTGCAAGCAAAGACCATATGTAGGGGCGACCCCACATATAAGACCTTGGTCAATGTAGGGGCAACCCTTCATACCAATTGTCACTATCCAACTCCCCTACTCCCCGGGGAGTGGGTCCCCATTTCTCCTTCACTCCTCACATTAAAAATCAGCCTTGTGTCTAATTTGCTTGGTGGGGGAGCAAATAAATACCCTTATATTTGTAACTTTTCCTTGACCACATAGCTAAGATAAAAGTGTAGTATCTGTTCTTAATAGATGCTGTACTTATGTTTGTAACTTTTCCTTGGCTACATTTTTAGTCGCATGCAAGTCACTCCATTGGTCGGTCTGTAACACATTTACATTTTATTTTTTTAAGCAAGGAGTATGGAGTAACATTTTTGTCCACCGATTTATCAGAGAGAGACCTATGTTTTCAATGGGTCTGTCTGTCCGTTAGTCCGGATGATTGACGGATAACCGTCCATTAGTTTTTCCTGAAATTTTGTCACAAATTATATTTGGAGGGCATTGTTCTTAATATAAATTCAGTATGGGTGACTCTGGCAAAAGTCTGGTTTGCATCCCCCAGCTACTTTTAATGCTGAAAACACCCTTTTTTTTTTACGCATTTTTCATATTTCTGAACAAAAACATGATATGTATGTCTATATAGTGGTTTCCCATGTTGCTGAATGTAAAGCACTCTCTTAAATTAGTATAAATTCAGTATGGGTGACCCTGGTAATATTCTGTGAAACTGCACTGTTTGTCCATTGTCACTGGTATTCGGCATTCCAAGTGGGTCATAAAAGGTAAAAAATGTACAAAATTGAAAAAAAATGACACTTTTTGCCCCATAAATTTTTACCTATCCATTAGACTTTTCTGAAACT